>NC_039364.1:114127097-114293591 GCF_003573695.1 Papaver somniferum
AAAAAAAAAATTATTACAAGCCCACAGATTAAAAATGGAAGCCCACAGGTTGGGTTCTCTTAATGGGTTTAGGCTTACCTTTGAAGCACAGCCCAGCTGTTCAGTTTGGTTGCAAAAGCCCAGTTGGGCTTTGGATCATCCTAAGCTTTGGCTTCAACACTCAAGGACCATTTGGGCTTGGTTCAATTTCCTCTCCTTCTGCAACTTACAGCCCAGTTGGGCTTGGTTCAAATCAGTTCACTTCACAAGCCCAGTTGGGCTTTATCTTACACCAGCTGCAGCAGCTTCAGCAATAGCAGCAGCAGCTCAACAGCAACAGGAGCACAGCAGCAATAGCAGCAGCACCACAGGTACCTGGTGACTCAAAGAAGAGAATGAGTTCTCAAAAATTTGGAATTGAGACAGTTTCAAACAATATTGATACCAGTAAGCAACTAAGAGTAATTTACTGCATGGCAATGAGTTATTTGGACTGACAAAGGGGTTGACACAATATGCAGTTATGGATAAAGTGCAAAAGAGAAGTGACCTAGCAAAACAAGACACACAACAAAATACTTACAACTACTAGAACAGAAAAAGGGAAATGATGGATATGAACTTCAGTTACACTACAATAAAAAAACAGGACAAGATGTATGAATTGATGCAGCTTCAAAAGTATGTCTAAGATGCAGCTACTATAAGATACAGCTACAGGATGGCAGTCAAGACAGTAAGAGAACAATGGCTTCACAACTTTTAACACTACTAAGAAAACAATGTGTTACAGGACATGGAAACTCAGGGTTACAACATGAGATATTTTACAGGATATGTTACAGGACAATGGAATGCAATGCAAAAGAATGGCAACAGTGAAGATTGAGTTAAAAATGCATATATACAGGAGAGACTACATAGCAAGCTAGAAGAGCAAGTGAGCAGCAAATGAGCAAAGGGAAATAACTTGTAAGAGTGACAGCAAGAGTGACAGATGAAGATGCAAGAATGAGGTTATGTGCAAGATATGCAATGAAAGTGCAAATATGCAGTGACAATGAAAAGTATGCAGTAAAATGCAGAAAATAAGAGCAAAGATAAAGAGAAAACAGCAACAGCACCGCTACCGAGTCCCCGGCAGCGGCGCCAAAAACTTGGTGGGCCCGGGAAAGCGTATAAAATTGAAGCGAAATGAAACGGGCCTACAGTAATACCGCAAGTACACGGTCGTCAGTTGTAGCTCGTGCAAGTACGGGTCGATCCACAGAGACTGGGAGTGTTTTGGAGTTTTCTAGCTATTTTGGGCTCCTAAATTGCTATTGGGCTTCTAATTGTGCTTTGGGCTTAGTGGGTTCTTGGATTGACTGTGAACTTATGGGCTTTTGGTCTTTTGAATTGCACTGGGCCTTGGGCTAACAGTGACTGTGAATTAGGCTCAATGTCTTTTGATGTGAACTGGGCCTTAGCTTTTCACCTGGGCTTTGATTAAGTCCACAGTGGGCTGGACCTTTGATTTTTGGAATGAACTGAGCCTTGGGCTCAGTTGGCTGGGCCTTTAGATTATCTAGGCTTCTGAGCTATGAACTAGGCTTTAGGCCTTAACCTGGACTTTGAACCTGGGCTTTTAGCCTTTGGTTCTAAGCTAACTGTTTGGAGCAGCAGCAGACAGGGCTGGGCTGGAGAAGAAGCAGCAGCAGCAGCAGGGGAGGAAGGTAAGCAGGCAGGGTTGCAGGGCAACTGAGCAGAACTGGCAGCAAGGCCAGGGAAATAAGAAGATGGTAGGGGAGGTGGAGCAAACTTAATGTAGCAGTGGCACTAGGCCAAGGTGGAAGCAAGTGGAAACAAGTAAGAAAAAGAATAAGCTAACAAAGTTACAGTGAACAGCAAGCAATAAGAAAGGCATAAAACAGCAAACAACAATGGAGATAAACAGTGAAGCAAAGACATTAAAATGACACTGTAATAAACCAAGGCCTAAGCCAAGGGCAGTGATGTGAAGAAATAACAAAACAGTTAAGTTGCAAATGACTGTGAAAACAAATTGTGGGTTAAGCTAAGGCTTTGAATCCACCCTTGTGACCTATCCAGATAACATATTTCTAGGTTGAGTTGAACATCCTATGCATACATTAGAATGGGAGGAAAATCAGCTTTCTCACTGATATGCCCCTAGTATTGACTGTCTTTTGACAGCACAGTCGATCACAGGCATACCAGAGCACTGATTTCTTCCCATTGCACAAGCAAAACAGGCAACAAGATAACTATCCTAGCAATACATCATTCAACAGTGCACTAGGCTTCAACTGATCCCTAACTGAAGAACTAGAACATGAGAGAACTGATGGAACAACACATGATTAACAGGAACAACACAAAAATTGGAGAGACTGGCTAATCCAGTTCTCCCAAAACATCACATTAACAACAACATCAACAGGACAATAAAACAGGGAAAGGAATTAAACACATGAACATTACACAGTGAATACCAAGAGTAGAACATATACAGAACATCAACGTTCTGGACACTGGCTATTCCAGCATAAGCCTTTACATCACACCCACAGTCATATTTATACCCAATTACAAGTTAGGGTTCTTCCCAAAAAATCCCTAAAATCAAACAGAAATTAGGTGAATTATTTCTACCTAATTTGACAGTACAAATCAGACCCATATCTTCTATAATGCTCCTCCATGCTTCTCCCTAACAGTAATTAGAGTTTACTCGAAAATCCCCAAATTAACTGAAATTAGGGTTTGGGTTTTTCTTACCTTGATGTGACAAATCTCCTCAATTAGCATCGACCCATGTCTTCTCTGCTTCTCCTGGCGTAATTCCCATGCTTCAATTTCATCTCTAGGTCACCTACTTCATCAACCTCTCACGCTTAGGGTTTCAGGGAAGAAACGTGAGAGATTGAGGGAATAGGGGGCTAGATAGTTAGGGGGTGATGATGGGTTGGTAGTTTAGGGATGATGTGAGACAGGTAGAGGTGGTGATGGAGTCAGAGCAGGTGGAGAAGGTGGTGGTGGTTCTGCAACTGTCGGGGTAGGGGAGAAAGATGAGATCGATGGTTTTGGGAAGAAGGGAGTGTTTGGTTTGCTGCTCGACTTGGGATGTAGGTGTTTGGTACTATGGTGTGTGTCGGGGACAGAAAATGTTGATGCATAGCGAGGATGAGACGTGGGATGTGGGGATGGTGGATCGATCTAACGACGAGATGAAGTGGATCCTGCAGCGGCCGTTGGATTATACAATACAACAAAGTTAACGACACCAGATGGAGTTAGGTGTTGTAGTGTTAAGCGGAAGTATCGAGGTTTGATGCGCAGGCAAAGAAGCGACCGTAGGATGCATATGCAATCCAATCTGACGGTCGGGAATGGAGGCGGGTATGGATGTAGAAAATGGGTTTGGGTAAGGGTTTTGGGCCTTGGGTATGCCAAGCCCATATCTTCTTTAAGAACAATTCTTCCTCCTTGAGCCCATTCCTAGCTTTTTGGACGTGCGCTCCATTCTTTGCGGCTTCCTTGCGTAATTCTTCCCGGCTTTTCACTACTTTTCTGCTCTTTTCGCTCCGCGACTCATCCGAACTTCGTTTATTACCTAAAAATGCAAAATTAAGTAAGAAAAATATTTATTCTTGAAAACAATGAAAATACAGAATATGGGATAAAATGTAGAATTAATGCACAAAAGATGAGTTAAATGCCAAGAAAAATATATAGAAATATGCACTTTTTAGCACTCATCAGTACCAAAGACCAATATCCAAGTGTCAATCAATTTAAATCAACAACCAAAAGGTCGGATATTCTAATTGATTGAACAACGCACAACCTGTAATATTTCAATCATATAAACAAATATAATGCAAAATAGAAATAACACAAACACCAGAATTTTGTTAACGAGGAAACCGCAAATGCAGAAAAACCACGGGACCTAGTCCAGATTGAACACACACTGTATTAAGCCGCTACAGACACTAGCCTACTCCAAATTAACTTCGGTCTGGACTGTAGTTGAACCCTAATCAATCTCACATTGATCCAAGGTACATTTATGCTCCTGCGCCTCCGATCCCATCAGGATGCTACGTACTTGATTCCTTTAGATGATCTCACCCACAACTAAGAGTTGCTACGTCCTAAAGTCGAAGACTTTAATAAACAAATCTATATCACACAAAAAAGTCTACGGTAATAGATAAATCCGTCTCCCATGAATATACCTACGAGTTTTGTTCCGTCTTTTGATATATCAAGGTGAACAGGAACCAATCAATAAATCGGTCTTATTTTACCGAAGAACAGCCTAGTATTACTGACCACCTCACAATAATCTTAATCGCGAAGCGAAAAAAAAATATTGTGGAATCACAAACGATGAGACGAAGTGTTTGTGATTACTTTTCTATCTTGCCTATCGGAGATATAAAATCTCAAGCCAATTATTACAATTGTACTCGTACGATAGAAATAGCAAGATCAGATCACACAACTACAAGAAAGTAGTATCGGTCTGGCTTCACAATCCCAATGAAGTCTTTAAGTCGTTAACCTGGTTTTAGAAGAAGAAACCAAAGGTTAAAGGAGAATTGACTCTAGTTATGCAACTAGTATCACACGTAAGGTGTGGGGATTAGGTTTCCCAGTTGTTAGAGTTCTCCCTTATATAGTTTTCAAATCAGGGTTTGCAATCAATGTTAGCTCGGTAACAAAGCATTTAATATTCACCGTTAGATGAAAACCTGATTAGATTCAAGCTAATATTTCTCAATCGTTGGATCGAAAACTTAGCTTGTTACACACGAATGAAATGTCCAATTTTGGGTTTACGAACCGTTCCCAAATATTAACATTTGTTGGTTCAACAATAGTTAACCCAATGGTTAGCCATATGATTACTTTCATATCAACCATATTCTTCTTCACCATAACTAGTTCAAATGACTCAAATGAACTAGTTAGAAAGTTAGTCAATTGCTTAGATCTTATGTAACTACACAAGACACAATCGAAGCAAAAACGGTTTAATTCACTCGAATCGGTTCATAAATTTATATCCACGGTTTGCAAAAGCATTCCTTAGTTTAAATAAACAAGAGTTCAAGAACAACCGGTTTTAGATATAACCTGCTTAAGTTCGCGGACTGGATTCTCGGACTTAAGCTCATGGAAGGAGTTCACAAACTCCAGCAGAAAGTCTCGGGTCGAGAACTTCCGCCAGTTCGCGGACTTGGCTCATGCCACTTCCATTTCTCTTGATCAACAAAGTTCGCAAACTTTGGTTCAAGGAATAAGGACTTATACATATATGTGTTTCCACAACAATGCTTATATCTTACCAATGGTTATGTAATCTAAACTCTCATTTCAATCATTGAAACATTCTCAGAGGACGGATATAGCCGTTATTCACAGACCATTTTTCATCAGAGCAATTTTCAAAGTGATTGAAACATAACATGACTTTCGTCACTAGGTAAAGATGAATTCGGCTAAAGCGAAAGCTTACCAACACATATTTCGAGAAATAGATAGGCGAGATAAACTCGGCTCGAAATAGAAAATGTGCATAATGAAAGTCTATATATCAAAACGACTTTTGTCTCAAGAGTAGGAGATAGAATAGATAGACTTTTGAGTGACAGATAAGTTCAAGTCTCCACATACCTTTTAGTCGATGAAGATCCACCAGTTCCTTGAGTATTCCTTCGTCTTGTATGATGATTACCATGGAGTTCTTGAGCTCAACTACACTTTCTATCCTAGTCCGAGACCTTTAGCTATATAGGCTAGAAATCAAAACTTATAGTTTTGATCACTAACATTGAAAAACATGCTTGAGATAGCAACGCATGCGAGTTCGATTTAGCAATGCTCTAACACTTTGTAATTAGGTTCACGGATTTGATTCTGTAAACGCTCTAATTGCAAGACAATGAGAAATATAACTCTTGATAATATTCCTTGATTGAGTTGAACTTTCGGAGTTGTATTGAGTTCGTCCATACAAATTGCCTAAGAAAACGTTGGTGGTGTATTTTGGTACCCCCACGTTTTCAATTGGTATTAGAGTAGGAAAACACGTTAAGGCCTAAAAAGTCTGTGTTTGAAGCAGTCTGACTATATGGACAGGAGTGCAATCTTGATAATTAGTTCTCGAAATATAATGACTAAGATTAATGATATTTGTTCATACTTTATGAATTTTGGTTAAGGACAATTTGTTATTCGAAATGAAAATCATGATTCAAGTTTTATCGTTTGAAAATAGCCTGGAACAGTATTATGTGTCATTGATACTATTCGGGAATGTTTCGAATCGATTTAGAGAGAAACGTAGAACTACTATAAATTCGGATACAAGACAGTGCTATCAGTCTTATAAACTGGGAAAACTATTATAAGTCTGAACTTGTTATACATGTACTCGTACACGTAGCGGAGTAGCTATATGTCGACTTACAGATTTGTGATGCACATATTCTTATGCACATTATTTGATAATCTGTTTAACTCGTGGACCGGATCGGTATGCATACTCATATGCAAACCATTTTGTGGTTACGGAACCAGGTCAGTTTCCAAACTGATACGCAAACTAAAACAGTTTTGTGTTCCTGAACTCGGTTGTGTATCCAAACCCGTACGCAAACCAAACCGGTGACAATCTTAAGGTTTCCAAACCAGTATGCAAACCTAAATAGTTTTTTGAACTCCGGAACTTGGTTTAGTTAAATGTTTACAAATCGGTACATGTACTGTGACTGAAACGACTCACGAACGACAATGGTATATGTACCTTGTACACCTACTAACCATGTCGATAATATTTTCATGTGCGATCAAATTATTTCTATGAGATAATCAGCATTTGAATAATTCTCTAAAAACACTAAACTTATTTGATCACATGTTTGTGACTCAGAGTTAATGTCTTATGTGTTCATGAAACTGAATATTAAGCTTTTAAGTTCAAATCAGCTAACCATGTTGAACATAATCTTTGTATACAGTTCGATTACGGTTTCACCTAACCAGAGTGTATATCTTATTTATGTAAATCAGATTCAAAGATTCATTTGACGGTAGATATTGATTGCTAGGTTTTAAATCTATCTTAGCTTAAACCTAAAGCAACCTATGCTTTGAATGTCTATAAAAGGGGAACTCCAAGCAACTGGGATCTTTGAATCCCGACACTACTTTTTTGTGTGTCTTAGTTGTATCTAGGGTCATCCTCTGTAGAAACCCTTTTAGGGTTTAGCGACTATAAAGACTTCACAGGGATTCGTGAAGCCAGGTCTAATTATCTTTTATCTTGATAACTCGAGTATCCTAATCTTGTTCAATTGTTGATTTATCACTTGAACAAGATAGATAAAAATCACAAAGTTCTCTTCGTCTCAAACTTTGTGATTCCGCAAGTTTTATACTTGTGAGGTGAATAATAATCTATGTCGCACTTCGGGTTGCATAAGTCTGGATTTTGAGGTTAGCTAGACTTTGACTATTGTTACCGATTTCCAAACCACCTTGATCGAAATACGTTTTGATCGTAAAGGAAATCAATTATATAGGATTAATTTGTGGGAGGTAGATTGGTTCAAAATCTTCAATTGAGTTGAAGCAACTCTTGGTTGGTGTGACGTCATCTAAGGGAATCAATTGCGCCGAGTCCTGCTGGGATTCAAGAGGCATAAGGAGCGCGATTGTACTTTAATCGGTGGGATACATTTTAGGGCTCAACTACATTCCAGACCGAAGTTAATTGGTAGTAGGTCAGTGTCTGTAGGGGCTTAATACAGTTTAGTGTTCAATCTAGACTAGGTCCCGGGGTTTTTCTGCATTCGCGGTTTCCTCGTTAACAAAACTTCTGGTGTCTGAGTTATTTCCTTGTACGCATCATATTGTTTATCTTTATAATTGAAATATCACAGGTTGTGCGTTAATCAATCGTAGTAGATACATCCATCCTTGTTTTGTTGGATACGACTTGATTGATTCTTGGATATTGGTCTTTGGTACCATCCAAGTTATCTCTTTGAAATTAGGTTCACGTATTTGCTTCTGTAAACGTTCTAATTACAAGAGGGAGAGATAACTCTAAACATTATTCCTTGATTGAGTTTAGCTCTCGGAGTTGGGTTGAGTTTGTCCATACAGATTTCCTACGAAAAAGTTGGTGGTGTATTTTGGTACCCCCAGTGTTTTCACAAGGCTACAACCCTATTTTTACAATATAAGATAATATTTTTTTTCCTGGCTAGTTTGAGGCCTTGAATCCCACCTATCATAAGGGGATAAGTTATCCTTGCTAAGTTATAGATTTAAAGAAAATCTACTAAGTTATCCTTGCTATTAAAATCTAATCCCAGGTTTTATTCTTCTAAAATTGAGATCATTTCCCTCACGGATTAAGACTGAAACCTAACTACTTCTATTGATTTTAACTGCATTTATCGATTTAAAGAAAATTTCATTCCCATGTTTTATATTTTATTTTCAAACTAAATGCAACCCATTATTATCAATTATGTTGGTAATTGGTTTATCCATTCAAAATTTTAAAATTACACAAAATCTTGGTTTTGTATGTTTAACCAGAATTGGTTATTGTTCATGTCCACATTAAATGATTTCTATAATAATCGGTCGGTGTTCATGACCACGTCGATTGACTGTTCTTGAGTTTTTTTGGCTCAAGAACATCAACCCAGAATCGGTCGATATGGGCATTCATATCGGTTCTTTCTAGATAAATAAAATTCCCAACTTTTTCATAGATTTTTCAGTCTACACCATTATGAACCTTTATATATTCTGATTCTGGTTTTGATTTCGAAAATGAAGAACCTCGTTCTCAAAATCAGCTGATATAAAACTCTAATATGCCGATGGTTAATATGATTCCGAGAAAATAAAACTCATACTCCATCTGAAAACACGTATGATTTTATACAAATTTTCGAGTATAACATACTCCTTTAATAATTATATAGAATACACGTATGATTTTATACAAATTTTCGAGTATAACATACTCCTTTAATAATTATATAGAATGAGTATGAATTCATACCCTATCATACTCGATTGAGTATAACTTCATACACATTCTCAAACATATTATGAACCATAACTCGAGTATGGATTTGAATATATATATATATATTAAATAATAGTTAAATTGAGAATCGATACATGATCAGTCTTTGTGGAGATTCATGCTGACCGATTTTGGGTAAGAGCAAACTGTCATTTTTTCTGTTTGTTTTTCAGGATATAATCGATCGATGCGAATGTCAATATTGACTAATTCTACATTGTGATTTTTAAATAATTGGTTAATATGGGCCCTAAATCCACTGATTCCTAGAGTTTTTCATAATTGATGAACATCAACCCAGAAGCAGACTACAAGGGCATGAACATCCACCGACTCTCGGTTGGTGTTCTTACAAAAAAAATCATGTTTAGTTCGGTAATCAACTAAAATTAGTTGATTTCTCAGTCAACGAGATTAAACATCTATCAATTGATCGAATTAACACTCACTAATCAGGGATAAATTATGCATTAATAAAATTAGTTAGTTAAGGGGTTTTGAGTATACTTAAGAGTAACCCGATTTTGTCTTTTATTGATAGGCCTCAAATAAATGGGGAAGGCCTCAAACTAGCCAGGAACTTTTGGTCGTTTTTTATAAGAAAATTTGTATTAAATTAAAGGTGGGTAGCTGAAGGTGGCATATTCAATTAATATTGCTTTAGATAGAGACATTCTCCACTGGTTACCCCCAATCGGTTTACTAACATACATGATAAAGTAAAATGACGAGGATACCAAGTATACCATAATATTTTCGATATAAACATATAACTCTGATACCTTGCGTGATCCAATATATAAAGATTATCAAGAAGATAGAAATCACAAGGTATACACTTGGTATATAGTTACTAGTTCGAAACTAAACCTAACTATAAGGATCAACCCAAGTGTTTGGGATTAACGTACGTTGTATTTATTTATAATTATAACTAAAATAATAATTATAATTGTGGAAAATAAAGTGAAGACACAACAAATTTTGTTAACGAGGAAAACGCATATGCAGAAAAACCCCAGAACCTAGTCCAGTTTTGAATACTATCAGAACCAAGCCGTTATACAAAGACCACTACCAACTTCGTACAAGTGAGACAAAGTGAAATACCCTAGTTACCTAGTTTCCTCAATATCCCTGCCTACAACAAGTCTGGCCAACGCATATGAATCTAAAGATAAAGTCCACCATCTTAAGTTATTTCAGCCTCTCTGAAGACTTTAAGCACTCAACCTTTCGATCGTCTTCCAAACGGTAAAAGACTAATCGGTTTAGTAACCACTCTCATATGTCAGGAAGTTAATCAGAGATATGCATGTTGAGCGTGACAAAGGCTTTTCTGTTTGAAATCAATTGAGCTCCTTTCTCAGATTTTGATCTTCCAATATAACAATTTAACCAGATCAAGTTAATCAGAGTCCTCTCTAACAGTATATTCAAGCATACTAATCTTTTCACGATGTAGAGTAGTTTCTTGAACCAATTTTTCGATATTTTTAGAGAGAGATTCAATAAAGCAATAGAGTTCACGTTCTATTCAAGAGATTTCTCGAATTCATCAATGAGATGATCATTCTTTTCTTCGAGAGTCTTGATTTTAGAACCTTGGAAATCAATGATATCAGCAGATTGTTTTAACGATCTGGTGAGTTCCATTTCTGATTCTGACACGATGTCAAATTTCTTGTTTTTCCCCCAGGATTCGGAAGAATATGCTAAGGATTTATCCTTTGAGGAAGACCCAAGATTTTTGGCATGATCAGAAACTTTGGAAGGCATCTCTATGTACGTAATTTGTGAGATACTCCGTAGGTCCACAGAAATCATATTGCTACAAACACAGACTTATGGGGTCTTAAATGTGTTTGCCTGCTCTGATACCAATTGAAAAAGTGGGGGTATAACAACCACAACCAATATTTTGTTTGGTAATCTGAGAGGACTTACTCTAATATGCTTTCAAGAGAATCAACTATACAGTCAGACTCAATCTAGAGAAAAGTATATCAAAGAGTTTTATATCTCTATCTCAATTCAATCTGCAATCATCAAATAGGAATTTGCGAGCCCAATGGAATACGAGAGAAGTAACTTGAACGGTACCAAAGACCAATGTTCAAGGATCAATGAATTTCAATCAACAACCAAAGGTTGGATTTACCAATTGATCGGTTCAATGCACAACCTGTGATATTTCAATTATATAACAAAATATAATGCGGAAAAGAAATAACACAGTATTTATTAACGAGGAAAAACGCAAATGCAGAAAAACCCTGGGACCTATTCCAGCTTTGAACACCACACTGTATTAAGCCGCTACAGACACTAGCCTACTACCAATGAACTTCAAACTGGAATGTAGTTGAACCCTAAGCAATCTCACATTGATTCAAGGTACATTCGTGCTCCTTACGTCTCTGATCCCATCAGGATACTACGCACTTGATTCCCTTAGCTGATCTCACCCACAACCAAGAGTTGCTACGAGCCAAAATCTAAGACTTGATAAACAAATCTGTCTCACACAGAAAAGTCTATTGGAATAGATAAATCTGTTTCCCACAGAAATACCTACGAGTTTTGTTCTGTCTTTTGATAAATCAAGATGCACATGAACCAATTGATAAACCAGAATTATATTCCCGAAGGACAGCCTAGTAGTATCAATCACCTCACAATAATCTTAATCGTATGGTAGCGAAACAAGATATTGTGGAATCACAAACGATGAGATGAAGATGTTTGTGACTACTTTTTATCTTGCCTATCGGAGAATCAATCTCGAGAAAATCTTAGAGAAGATAGTACTCAATACGATAGAACATGGCAAGATCAGAACACGCAACTACAGAGAAAATAGTTGGGTCTGGCTTCACAATACCAATGAAGTCTTTAAGTTGTTAATCTACAGGGTTTCGTGAAAAACCTAAGGATAAAGGAGACTCGACTCTAGCTTATACAACTAGTATCACATAGGAGGTGTGGGGATTAGGTTTCCCGATTATTAAAGTTCTCCTTTATGTAGTTTCCAAATCAGGGTTTGCAATCTAAGTTACCTTGGTAACAAAGCATTCAATATTCACCGTTAGCTGAAAACCTGATTAGATTCAAGCTAATATCTTTCAACCGTTAGATCGAACTTAGGTTGTTATACACAAATGAAATGTACCCTCATTTAGGTTTGAGTAACCGTACCTAAACGTGTACACCATGTTGGCTCAACAGTAGTTAACCAAGGTTAGCTATATGAACATTCTCATATCAACCTTATTCATCTTAGACATAACTAGTTCAAATGACTCAGATGAAACTAGTTAAAGAGTTTTTCAATTGTTATATTCTCATAGAAGTATACAAGAACACAATTGAAGCAAAATCGGTTTGATTCACTCGAATCAATTCATGAACATTATAGCCACGGTTTGCAAAGATTGCATTCCTTGTTATATAAATGTATTAGTTCATGAACACAACCGATTTTAGAACTTTAACCTTCAATTATGCAAACAGGTACGCATACTTGAAATACCCGGACTGAGTTTGGGTTTCGCCAGTATGCGAACGGGTACGCGTACCACCAACCTCACCAGAATTTTCCGGACATGAACCTTACGCTAGTACGCGTACGGTTACGTGTACTTAGGTTCCCAGACTTCACTAACCAATAGGTACGCATACGGGTATGCATACTATGGTTCCCGGACATGGATTACATATGTGCAAGAGTGCAAAAAATGTTTATAATCCAATAATAGTTAAGTGTTCTAAACTCTTATTTCAATCATTGAAACTTTCTTAGAGGATGACAATAGCCGTTTTCACACACTATTAGCATCAAAGCAATTTTCAAGTTATTGAAATAATCATTACGAAACATTCCAAGTCTACACCAAATGATTGTATCACACAAACCATATATGTTACTCGACGATTTTCACATGATCATCTTTTTTTTCCGTCAAGAATATAAGATGAACTTGGTCGAAGCGATAGCTTACCAACACATATTTCGAGAAATATGTAAGCGAGTTAATCTCAGCTCGAAATCTCAAATGTGTATAATCGACAACTATATAGTAATACGACTTTTGTCTCAATATAGGAGATAGAGTATAAATAGACTTTCCAAGTGATAGATGAGTTTTAGTCTCCATATACCCTTTTGTTGATGAAGTTCCACAAGCTCTCCTTAGTAGTTATTCATCTTCAATTGATGAACGCCGTGAAGTCTAATGCTCAACTACACAATCTATCCTAGTCCGAGATATCACTATAAGTGGACTAGAAATCAAGACTTATAGTTTTGATCACTAACATTGACAAACAAGCTTGAGATAGCAACGCTTGCGGGTTCGACCGAGCAGTGCTCTAACATTATCTACCTGCATAATATAAAACTTGATTCAAACTTAAGATCGATCATGCATATAACGGAGTCTGTTAACAATTGGATGATCACCAGGGTCATCTCTAACATTTGCATGACCTTGTGCGAAATATTTCGGAACGCCCTATAATGCAATTTTTACAAGCATAGATTATACGTTTTTTTAATGAAATCTAGTTATCAATGGATCTTAATCAAGACTCTATTGCCGCGTCATTTTTTTATTTCTGTTTACTTCTTGCACATCCACTTTCGGCTGGAATTATACTATTTGGAGGCATATCATATGTAAACCAAGAAAATACAACTAGGTACCGTAAGGCAACGAATATATGTACCTTAATAAATTTGAAGATCCTATGTCCACATAGGTCACGTACAAGAAGGTTAATCGCTTGTAATTAGTTCACAAATCATAGCTAACAAGGATTGGTTCAGTAATTTCAATAGGAAATCAAAATATTAGTAATCAAAATATCTATTGTCTACTATCAGTATCAATTATCAAATATCAATAATGAAACATATTAGCATACTAGAAACAAAAATTTAACATTACTGAATGGATTCAATGGAAAGAGAAAACACAAACTCTAGTCAGACTGCAAGGGAATAACTTACGAGTTATGCTTACAACAGCGGAACTATACTAACCATAATATTGTATGGATGATGGATGCCCTAAATGGAAACATAAATGCTTTACTTGGTCTTCGATTTATTTAGTAATTTTTTCCTCTCTTGCCCTTGCCTGCTTCAATTGTTGTTTGAGATCTTTTAGGGTTGAGCGATAACTTCATATTCCTATATCATGTTTTTGTTTGGAAGTTTCCGTCTGTTTTCTTTAAATTTTGAATTGGGCCATCAAAATACAAGCCCATATTAGCTAAAACATTTATCCACCCTGTGCTGATGCACAACTTGACGGGCTTCAGAACCGGGCCTGATGATCACAAGTCAATGGCATATCTAAAATCGGATCTGAACTACCGCTAATCTCTTGATCTAGTTTGAGTGACCTTATGTTAGAAGAGAAGGCTCTCAAGAATAATCAAACTAGGTGAAATGAAGAGTTAACAATCGTTAGTCAATCAAATCAATAATCGAAAACTAAAATAACAATACAAATCTAATTTCCCACCAACGGTACTAATAGACGCTTCTTGATTTAAAAGAAGTCTTTAAACTAGCGGACATAAGTGATTTCGCCTAATTAGGTTACTCTCCTCTCAAAGATAATATTACGTACAAGTAATATTATTAGTCGGCTATAACAGTGACTACGAAACGAAGTGTCTACCTCAGGATGCAGTTGTAAGAAGAACAACCTTCAGTATTTATAGACTAAGGTAGTTTGGACACCAAGGAATTTCCACAATTGAATATATTCTCAAGATATGCAATGAAGCACATAAATTCAGTTTTGTTTAATTCCAACCAATATTCAACTGTATAACCAAAATCTCTCTCGTACAACTCAATATTATCTAGCACTCAACTAATAAATCTTTCCAGAGATATGTTTTGTTTGATGGTAAAACAAAAACATATTCATTTCGAAAATCTTAAAAGATTCTCAACCATTTCGGATTTGGATCTCACCTGGAGTATCAAGAAATATCTTTGAACAATTAATAAATAAGATTTCATCTCATGTTCTAATTACTCATTATGTCGACTTCTTCAACTTTCCTATTTTGCAAACCAATTTCCAAATCGCACAAACCTTAAAGTGTACGTGACTCTGAAAATCAGTTTTGCATATTGGGATAAGTTTTACCATGACTCCCAATGTAGGTAAGGATATGTTCTATCTTGACTCTAATATAGGTAGGGATCGGTTCTATCTTGACTCCCAACATAAGTTAGGATCGGTTCTACCTTGATTCCCTATATAGGTTAGGATCGATCCAACCTCAGATCTTCAATGAAAACCGGACCTTTAATCGTATTGATTTATTTCATTTACGAAACATGTTCGTAAGTCTAATTCCTTCAACTCATTTAAACATAGTTTTCTAGGCATGAAATCAAACCTATGTCCACTACACAATCTAGTAACTAGTTACAAAAATTATGTTGATGTCGCTATTACGAAGTTCGAAAGATAAGCGTTATACTTCGTAATTCAATATACCAATATAAAACACTCATAACTATTGGTAGATTGTTCCTTGACACTTTGATCATAATAAGATAATCAAGTCTCTAATACTAGAGTTTCACGTATATAACTTCATGTATTATGTTTTCAATTAAAAATGACTTGAAAGTTTATGATATATAGATGGAAACAAGTCAGTTCATGTATTACTAACCTCAAGAGGAATGGTGATATCATCGTTGATATCGATATGTATTTGGATTCTTCGGGTCTTCAGAGTAATACTTGTATGTCTCAACATTTCTAAACTTCTTAGATAGTCTAACCTATCGAAGTTGACTATAGTAAACTAATCCAGCGACTTACGAGTTTTGATACTAAAATATGACAACCAACGCTTGGAGGGTTCAGCCGAGCAGTGCTCTAACAATCTTTCCCTTTGTCAATTTTAGTGACAAAACTCTATTATATATGAAGAATGCACAAATTAAAAGATGAAGATATTACATTACATAACATTCTCTTAACTCATTCATCGCATGCTTAATTCCAAGTTTTCACAACATAATAACCTGCATATTTTCAAAAACAAATGTTGTTGTTGACGCATTTGAATAACAAAAGCTTTACCCTAAAGGAAAGCTATGTAGATATTAAATCTGAACCTACTTGTTATTCCTCTCCTGTAGTATGAAATACTACACAACAAGATGATATGTTTCTCCCCCTTAGTCAATGCTTTACTCTTTCGTTAGATATATACTTTTCAACATATATACCATTTCTCAGTGATTGTAAGTCAACCGTATACTCCATATATTTCTCCCCCTTTTTCACAAAAGTGACGAAGACATGAAATACTACTAGAGAAAACCAAAAGGATCTTACAAGTTCATAAGAGCTTATACAACCTATAAGAGTTAAGCACAGAGGTCTAACATACCATTTTAGATAAGCAATACTAAAACCGAAACTACCTAAGTAATTTGTTTTAGCACCTTATTAAGAAAACAATTGCCCGAAGCAATTTTCCCTTTGATTTGATAAGTCAAGCTAAGATCAGAATTAACTTAGTTACTTATCAGGATCCAATTATTTATAAATAATTGTACCTTATCTAGATAAGACAAAACTTTTTTTTTTTGATATCATGTAACATTTTATTTCATGGAAAAATAGAGGTTACATGAATGTTTATAATCAAGAACATCATAAAACAAGAAAATTAAGATCCAAATCAAATAAAGATACAAATTTCGAATAGATCGCGAAGAGAAAGAGCGATGAACTGCAATAGTATCCAATTTTTGTAGGGATGAGGAATGATGGTATAAACCGGAACAAAATCTGACTATTTAAGGTAGTTGTCTTCTTTAAAAAGAGATGCTTCTGAAATAGAAAAGTAATTTGCTCTAACCATTGTTTGAGACGAACCCGGATGCCCTAAATCTCTTGGATTGAAGGTGAAATCGCAGCGCCACCGAGTTGAATCATTGATGTTATTGAATAATCCAAAATAACAAACCACGTACCAACCAAAATTCCTATAAATAATCACCTTGGAAACGGAGATAGAATCATCATAAAGATGAAGAAAAAATCGCACAAAAAGCGAAGATATAATCGCTCCAAAGGCGAAGAAAAATGTCAAACGACATCATAATCAAACCAAAATTAAAACTCTACACTAAAAATTATTACTAATGGAAATAAAACAAATTCTTTGCTCAGATCTAGTCCAAAATGGACTAAATCTGAGCAAAGAGATGGTGGGTATTTGAAGAGTTTTTAGGGTTTATTTTTCCTAAGGGAGAAGACGAGTCAAGACAAAACTAGGTTAGGAAATAGTTTTCTTATCAAGGAACCAATTATACTTGAATAATCGTACCTTGTTTTTGACAAGCCTAAACTAAGATCAGAATGAACTTAGTTTTTCTTATTTGGAATTGAAAACGCATGGGACACCAAATACACCCAACGTTTTCGTTCGACAACCTATATAAACAAAAAATTAATACAATAACAAGCAAACCAACTGAATGATCCTTGAAAATATGTGTTAGAGTTTATATCTCAACTTCTACTCAATCAGTATGTATATAGACACAAGGTCCGTGAACCTGATTGTTAAGCAGAGTACTTGGACGACCTCAAAAATCAATATTCAAGATCAATCTAGTCATATCCAAATAATCTAATCGCAATTCTGCCAAGTGATTAAACTTATTATCTATCTTTTAAGATACAAATTCTACAAGAAATAAGTCTCATAATCGATTACAATTAAGCGGACGTATCTACTTAGATTGAATATGTACTAACCTGTGTAAATCCAATTATAAAGATAAACAATATAATGCGGAAAAGGAAAAATACAAGACATCAGAAATTTTGTCAACGAAGAAACTGCAATAGTAGGAAAACTTTGGACCTCGTCCAGATTGAACACCACACTGTATTAAGTCGCATACAAACACTAGCCTACTATCAGGCTTCGGACTGGGATGTAGTTGAGATCGAACCCACCCTACAAGTATTCAGTTACAGCCGCGCTCCTTACGTCTCTTAAACCTCGCAAGGATTCACGCACTTGATTCCCTTAAGTGACGTCCTTTACATCCTAAGAGTTGCCTCAGCCAAAATAAAACTTTTGATATCAATCTGCCTCTAACAGATAAGCCTGTATGATTTCCATTTAGATCAAAGATCAAGGTGCGGAAATATGTTTGCATTGGACAAAGCAAGCAAACCTCACAAACACAGAACTTACGACTCCCGAAGAGCAACCTAGATTCTTAAAAACCTCTCAAAAATAATCTTTGAGATATAAACTAAGATCAGTCTTTATATGTGGAGGAATCACAAATTCTGAGATGAAAAGAAATTTGTGATTACTATCTATCTTGCATGAAAAAGATTACGAAAACCTCGATAACAGAAAAGCAAGATCAAGATTCACGAACTATCAAAGTAAAGATAGTCGGACCTGTCTTCACGAATCCTCAAAGCAAAGTCTTTTAGTCGTAGACCTAATAACATTCCACAGAGGAAACCTAGGTAAATAGAGGACGACTCTAGAATCAACTTGGACACAAAAGTGTCAGGGATTGAATTCCCAGTCGAAAGAGCATCCCTATTTATAGTTTTCAAAGACCGAGTTAGCTTAGAATTCAATCTAAGATAACTTGAGAATCAAGCAAACACATTAGGTCTTCAAAATACAATAGAAGAGTATACACATAGGTTCAGTTACAGAACCGTGTATAATGAATGTTCGGTTTGGCAAGTTAGCCAAAAAACTTAAATCTATTTGATATCAAAACACACACACATTAGTGTTTAAGTGATTAATGAAGTCTTAGAAGTGGTTCTTAAGATAGTTCTAGTAATGCCAAACATATTATGAGAATAAGTCTTTAAGCATGTAATAAAATATATACTTGGACAGTTGCTACAACGGTTCGCCAACCGTAGGCTTGTTCACGAGTCAGGATGCTACAGTCCGTGAACCAGGTTCGCCAACACTAATAGACTACCGAAATTAGTTGACCACGGTTCGTGAACCGGGTTCGCCAACTGCTATCCAATTTATCCAACTCATAAAATCAGTTCGCCACGGTTCGCCAACCGGGCTCGTGAACTGTTCCCAACTGAACTTGTGGTTTGCGAATTGGTTTTCCAACCTTCCCGTATTTTTATATTTCAGATATCTATGGTTTGCAAACTATTTCGCCAACCTACCTGAGTATAAGTTCCAGTAAGTTCATGTTTCTCTCTTATGATGTTTGAAACATTCCTAAGTAATATAATCATTTGCATGGGAAATTTTCAATTGATCCACAAATTAATTCAAAAAACTAATATTGTTAAGGACCATTGACATCTTATTTGCTGAATCATATTTCGAGATTCTTCACAAGACAAGATTAACTCGAAACTTATTCTTTGCAACTCTACTAGAAGTCATACGACATAGTCTCAACAGATAGAAGATGACATAGTGAGTAAAATAGAATGGTTTAGTCTTCACATACCTGATACATAAGTTCTCTGAATGTCTTCGTCGATCTTCAGTCTTCGAGGGTGATCTCTGATGCTCAACCACAATTCTAACCTAATCTGAGTTTGACTTAGTAGACTAAAAATCAAGATATAGTTTTGATCACCTAACATTGACAACAAGCTTGAGATAAAAAAACATGTGGGTTCAACCAAGCAATGCTCTAACAGGAATCAATTAGACTAAAGAAATTGAACCTCCTATTTCGTTAAGAAAAAACAAAAATCAAACTTGACTTAGTTTTTCTTAACCAGAACCAATTGAAACATAACAATTATACCGTTCTTTTATTTAAGCAAAAGCAAGAATAGGCCTTTAAATCAACTTTTCTTAACAGGAGAATGATTAACGTACACAAATAAACCGTTACCTTACTCTAGGATATGACAAACTAAGATCTGAACCGATCAAGTTTTCATATCAGAAAAGATTATTAAAATAATTATTCCCTTGGTTTCCACAACCACTCTCACCACAAAAATATGACGTTTAAGCACCAGTTCACTATAAAACTCTCCCCCTTGTGAGTTGTTATTCCATGCAAGACAAAAGAATAACAACATAAAGACAACCTTTACCAGAAATAGGTCGACAAAGTCTTAGCTTTTACGTGCCAATTTAAAAATCTAAAACCGAAACCCATATGTATACTAAATACATTATGAGACATAAATTGGTAATAATATATTTGTGACTTCACACATGAGTTCAATCAATATATACTTATGATAATTTGATAAAGCATACCACAAGGTTAGACACGAAACCTGTTATATCAAAAATTCACATATATACAACATATATATATATATATATGAGATTGGAAATATTAGGGTTTGTGAAAACCGAAATAATATTTTACAAAGCGAAAGCAAAGCAAAATAAATAATCATTCGGATCAAGCATCAAAATAATGACACAAATGATTTAAATTAAAAACTTAATCATTCATATCATTGATAGTTGAATATACTTTACACAAACATTGAAATAAATCAACAGTTGATTAGTTTATTCATATAAAAGATATAAAATAAAAATCGAATCATATTCATGTTTTGATGCATCTTATTCCTTTATATTCTCAGCACTTGATGAAGGTAAGTTAACACTTCCAATCTTGAGTTTGTGGATTTCCTCAAGTAGGTAATGTTGAGGGGTGGTTTTAGTTTTGGTTCTACCCGTCCTAGCTACACCAAGTGACCTCACTATACCAAGAATAGTAAGAGAGAGAGTTGTTTTTTCCATTGTACCTTGTCCTTATTTTTATAGACTTTCCCAAAAGTCCCTCCTTTTATGTCATCATGACATATGTCTTAAACCTCCTTAATTACTTTTAATGCCATTTCTTAATATAACCTCCTTATTATTTGTTAATCCCTCCTTTGTCCTTTTTACCTCAAGGGTATTTCTTGATTGGACTTGGGACTAGTCCCCATATCTCACACTAGATTTATATCTCCCTTTAGGGGTCACCCCTAGCCCGTTAAGGGGTTTCATTTTTCATGTACCAACATTAGTCCCCTGACTGTTGGGTCAATTGTTAAATGACCAATAGTCATAAAAATCTTTTTTGAGCGCCCTTCCCTTCACAAGCAGTTGAGATGAGGATCCCTTCCTCCTTATTGATTCTATGATCATGGGCGACGCTTAACCTTCTATCGTGCGGATTTCTGTTTCTGTCGGTTGCCATTCCCTCTGCATAACTGCCACGTTCAGTCCCTGAGATTCTCTATATATAGGGGTGTTAGTTTGTTTCCCCCTCATCTTTCTTCTTCTTCCATCCTTTTGAACGTATCCCTATACTCTCCATGTATAGCAGTTCCGCCAGTAGTTCGTCTGAAGAATCTAGTGAATCGGAAGGGACCATAAATGAAGGTTCCGAGGAGACCGAGTACTCGGAGCAGGATGAAGTCCTTATACCTCCTCTAGAAGATGGTAAATCGTATAAAATCGCGGACTTTACAAGCGGATCTGCTCTGAAACGTGCGCTGAGGCTAAGGGAGCTCCGCGGAGGTAAGCGCGTTTTTCCTCTTGACGATGTCTTAGTTCCTCGCCTTCTGAATCCTCCTGTATTACCTTATCCTTCTGCCCCTGGATGGCTCATACAACTTGAGCCGGAGACTATGGATGCTTTTGCGTTTAAAATAATGCAGTGAATGGCTATTCATCGTGGCGACTATGATCTTCCCCTTATTGATATTCGGTCCAAGTCAAAAACTCATTCGGTGTGGCCGCATTGGGCATCCCATGTACGCTCCAATCCTAGTCATGCGGATTCCCTTCGGAGAGAGCGTATCGACGAAGCCATAAACTCGTATCTTAAGCGGGAAGTGAAGAGATGTATAAGTGATATAACGCGGATTTTTTTCC
Organism: Papaver somniferum; assembly: GCF_003573695.1. Taxonomy (NCBI): domain Eukaryota; kingdom Viridiplantae; phylum Streptophyta; class Magnoliopsida; order Ranunculales; family Papaveraceae; genus Papaver; species Papaver somniferum. Next base: position 114,149,131 of record NC_039364.1, read on the forward strand.
GTTGGGTTCCTCCTGTTCATACTCTTTTTACAGCGTGAGGAGAAGCAACCATCGTTTTGGAGGATGTAGTCGCCCTTACAGGGCTACCAATCCACGGTAGTCATTCGTATGACGAAGCGATGTCTATGGAGCGTTGAACGATGAGGATAAAGAGTTGTGTACTTATTTGTTGAAATATAAGGACGATTCCCGTCGTGAATTGGTGCGGAAAGACCAGGTGTTTCCGAAGCAAAGTGAGGGCAATAAAGTTGATGGATCAGACAAGAAAGGGGCATCTTCATCTGTTGTGAAGGGGAAGGCTAAGTGAGTTGAAGGGATGAAGGTTCATTCGAAGCGCCCAACGGGCGAGCGACTATTGTCTATCTCTATTCGCGCATATGAGGTGATCCATGGCTCGTCAGCTCCTTCAACAGAGGCTGGTCCTAAATGGGTTACTAAAACAAATCGCGGTGCCTCCTTTCCTCTTTGGCTGAGTATTGGGCTCCGCGGGTAGTTGATGGGAAAATTATCCCCCCAAAGCGAAAAGAGAAAAATCCCCGCGCGGAGTTGGCCGCTTTTATTTTATTTTGGCTTTGTCATTATGTGTTTGAATACAGTCCCCAGGATACCATTAAAGATGAACTCGAGCCAATGGCGGTGTTGTTGTCTCGCAGCGTCTCTTTCCCGCTTGCCCCGATGTTTTTATGTGGCTTGTATCGCCATCTAGACTTGTTCTGTCTGGACCTTCAGACAGTGGGTTCGTCTCACAAGATTGAAATTATATCCCGACATCCTTCATGCAAGCGTGGTATTGGGAGCATGTTCCTCCATGCGCGCCTGATCCTAATGAGCTAGCAATTCACCGTGAGGAGGATGTTAGGCAAGACGATGGTTCGATCAAGAGGGTCCCCGTTGTTTACGGCTACCCGCAGATGGCTCTTTGGAATCTTAAGGGGAAAATACCCAAGGGCAATGTTGGCAAGCACTTGGACGTGGCTAAGGACTTTGCACCATTTCCTTACCAACACGGTCGATCGGGTCCAGCGCAGTATGATTTTACTGCGCATTTTGACACGGAGTTAAACTCGACGAAGCTTCTGACTGAAGCATATTTTGATTCGGCGATGGACGTGTTGCCCGGTTTCTCCCTGGTTTCTATGCTGGCAAGTTTATCGCCATGTCTTATAAAACTGATTGTGTAGCTCGGCAAGTTGGGTTTGATCAAAGGGTTCCCCATAAATTTCCTCCTTTGGAAAGCTATGATATTGGGGATGTCATTGCTAGTTTTGATCGTTTCGTCTTTAAGGGGATGACGCTTCTGTCTGATCGAGGGATCAAGTTTTCATTCAAGCAGCCTATCCCCGCGCGTCCCTTGGTGGTTATCGAAAGGACCCACGAGTACCATGATTTCTTACGGAATCGGGCTTTGAATTTTCTTTTGCGCGAATCATCTCCTCCCCGTGACCTGTCTGTTCAAGACCTTCGAGTACTTCATGCATCTGGCCGAATTAAATTTGATGATGCCGTAGCTGCTGAGCACCGCCTCGTTCCGCCCAATAAAGGTCGCCCTTTAGAGCCTTTACTGACTTCTTGGGCTCCTCCTGAGGGTCATGAGCCCATACAACCGAAGAAGGGATTGAAGTCGGTTTCCGATCGTAAGCCTCCACGGGTAGATGTGTCAAGACCACCTGTTAATCCTATGACTATACAGGTACTTGTAGTTCCCTTTGTTTTTCATTAGTTTTTTATCGTCGCCCCCTTTTCTCTTTGATAAAATGGATAGCGGAGATTGATTTATCAAGAAGCTTCTCATTCCAATCGCGTGGGGTGGAAGACCTTTTCTTATGTAATGGAAGAGTACTTGAACATGCCTGAAAGTGATTGGACTAAGAGGAGTCTCGCAAATAAGGCCAGGAGAGAAGCAGCTAAGTTACCTGCTATGCGCCCTTGTTTTTCTGCTAACATTTGACCTTTACAACCCCAGTAGGGCCATCGGAGGAGCACGTCACAACCTCCTAGAAGCGTGAGTAACAGTCCTACTTCCTCGTTTGTAGACCAGTTGAGGGACCTTGGGGTTAGTCTTCCTAAGGGCTTTGGTTGGGTATCTCCGCGCCTTCATGTATCGTCAGTTCATCCTCTTCGGGATGAAACTGTCCGTGCTAGGGGGAACTTCCGGTGTCCCCTAGTGCCGTGCTGCAATCAATGAGCCCGTATGGGTTCAGTCGGTCAGTCTTCAGTGGGTTTTCATCCCACGTAGCACCAACCGTTGATGATCCTGCGGGTAATCTCCTATTTAATACGTGTCTTCGTTTTCATCATTATTCCTTCCTCTTACTTCCCTTCTCCCCTCTCTCTCTCTTTTTTTTTATAAATTTAAGTTGTTTATCGCAATGGTGGTCATCTCTCATTTTTCAGGTTCCACTAGTGACTCTGAGTCATCTTCTAGTTCTTCCGCGTCTCGTCCTAACCCTGCTGATATCTCACCTGCTTTGTGTATTTCTGAGGTCAGCTCCCTGTCCCTCTTTCTTTCTATTTTTTGTTTCCATTCGTTTGTTTTCTAAAGTTTCATTATCGGTGCCAGGATATGGGTAAGAAGAGGAGACTGTTAAGCCTGACATGGATGGCCTGCGGCGTGTTGTCTATGGTGTCGAAGGGTCTGGCAAACGCGCCCCGACAGATGGTAGTGGTTCCTCTTCTCCTTTGGAGAAGCAGACTGATATTCCTGTTTCTGAAACGCCAGCTGTTCCTATTATGTCGGATAATTCCGAGTATGTGCAGTTTCGCTTCCCTTTGGTGGTGAGCGCTGCCGAGGCTGGGGTAGACCCCTCCACTCATACCCTCGTTTACGGCTTTGGGTTCCAACCATTTTTGTCGTTGCTTATAGAGATATTGTGGAGCGTGGTGGTGGTCATTGGAAAAGGCGGGTCTTCTGGACGTTCACGTTCTGTATTACATGACTAGAAATCTCTTGGAGGTCGCCGATCGACTCACGCGTGTATGGGATGATTCTGTTGATGTTGCGACGATGCGCAGCTGGGAGAGTACCGTGAAGTCCGCGATCAACGTTCAGTTTCCGATAACGTGGTTGGAGGAATTGTTGGCGAAGGTGAAGAGTCGTAATGACCCTCGTGGTCGGCTTACGAGTCAGATTTCTAAGCTAGAGGAGGAGCTGGGGAAGCGTTCTGAGGCGATTTCCAGTAAGAAGGTGGTGTTGAACCTGTTGCTTGCTGATGTTGGGGCAGTCAACGACGAGGTGCTACGAGCTGAAACCGCGGAGGCAACGGTTCGCGCGAAGCTTGATGAAAAACGGCAGGAGTTGGCTAAGCTTTAACCTTTTTTTTAAGTGCTTCTTCTTTGTGTTGTATTTCCCTTTGTATTCTGGATGATATATTTGATGTTTGTTTTATTTGTTTTTATTTGTCGTGGGATATTGGTATGATGTTGGTGCTTTTCATTATTCTTGTCTTCTTGAATCGTTGCATGTTCATAATCTGTTTCTTTTGGTCTCCATGGAGACGTGGGGTTGGGTGGGCGTTGATTGAATGCGCCTACTTCCCTCTCTTTTTGGGTGGAGTGGGTATTAGTGAAACGCGCCTTCTCCCACCCCCTTTTTTTTCCGAAGGGTGCTGGGTGGGGTGGGCGTTAGTGAAACGCGCCTACTCCTTTATGTAATGAAGGGGTGTTGGGCGGGGTGGGCGTCAGTGAAACGCGCCTTCCCCCCTATTTTTATCGAAGGGTGTTGGGCGGGGTGGGTGTTGAATGAACGCGCCTACTCCCTCCTTCTTTTATCGAAGGGTGCTGGGCGGGGTTGTTGTTAGCAAAACGCGCCTACTCCCGCGACATCTTTTTCTTGGGTTTGTCTGCCATGCCTTGGGCTTTCTGATGACTCTGTAGATTTGTCTATCAATCAGCCGCCATTAGCCTTCCGGAGACCTTTTGTAAATTTGTCAGTCAGCCAGGCACCATTGGATTTCCTGAGACCTTTTGTAAATTTGTCGGTCAATCAGGCGCCATTGGCTTTTCTGAGACTTTTTGTAGATTTGTCAGACAATAAGGCGCCATTCGCTTTCCTGAGACCTTTTGTAGATTTGTCAGTCAATCAGGCGCCATTAGATTTCCTGAGACCTTTTGTAGATTTGTCAGTCAATCAGGCGCCATTGGCTTTCCTGAGATCTTTTGTAGATTTGTCAGTCAATCATACGCCATTGGCTTTCCTGAGAAATTTTGTAGATTTATCAGTCAATCAGGCACCAGTGGCTTTCCTGCGACCTTTTGTAGATTTTTCAGTCAATCAGGCGCCATTGGCTTTCCCGAGACCTTTTGTAGATTTGCCAGTCAATCAGGCGCCATTGGCTTTCCTGAGACCTTTTGTAGATTTGTCAGTCAATCAGGCGCCAATGGCTTTCCTGAGACCTTTTCACATCATATTTCTCTCAAATTTCAAAAGGGAAAATTGTTCTTATCGTAAAAAAAGGGGTGTTTACAATGTGGTATTGTCATTCATATCCTTGTCCTCCTCCTCTCTTTCGCATTAATGGCGAGGGAAAGGGTCATACTCAATCGCTTGCTTAGTTGCCCCAAGCTCCCCAGCGACACGCTTGCGTTCAAATATACTTCTTATAGCAAAACATTCTTCTGTTGGGTGACCCAACCTTCGATGATAGTGGCAGTACCTGGACGAGTTCTTATCCATTTTTTTAACATCTACTACCGTCGGGGGTAGCTGAATTTCTTGTTCGGTGACCCAATGACCCGCAATTCGACTGCGCGCTTTTTGCTGCAAGGAAGAGGGGGTGGTGGGTTTGAGTCATGCCTAGTCCTTCCGTTTCTCCCCTGGTTTCTACCAATGGTTTGGAATTGGTCCCTCCTTTCTCTATTAGTGTTGGGTCTTACGTTGCGCGGTGCCTCAGATACGGTGTTGACTGTGTGACACCAAGCAGGGTCTATGGGTATTTCTTCTATGCAGTCGGCAATCCTTTATGCCGCTTCTTCTAGCTCGACAAAGGTCCGGAATCTAAAATTGATCAAACTCCCCTTGAAGCTGGGATCATTCCTCGTACACAGATCGCGACGAGTGTTTCCTCACTGATGTCTTCGTGACAGTCTAGTGCCAGGCGCCGGAACCGTAAGATATACTTTCATGTTTCTTCTCCCATCCGTTGTCCATTATTTCTCAAGTCTATTGTCGTAATTTTCCTCTTGGCTGAATAGAATTTCCGAAGAAAGAGTGTGGACATAGTTATCCAGGAATCCACGCTTTCTGCCTTTAGGTTGTCATACCAGGTGAATGTCGTGCCTGTGAGCGCTTTGGAAAATTCTTTTAGGCACAACTTTCCGTCGGAGGCTCTATCATTCATTGCTGATAGGAATCGGCTAAGATGTTCTCGTGCGTTGCCATGTCCGTCGTAAGTCTTGAATTTCGGAGAAGTGTAGTCCTCTGGATACTGGTATTCTCGGATGTTTGTTGGGTATGGACTGCTCACGTGACAGTGGTCATCTTGTTTTACCACATGATAATTTTGCTCCAAGTACCTCGCCATTTCTTCCTGGGACATCGTCGTTGTCTTATCGTTTTTGAGGTCCTCGCCTTTCGTCGTTTCGTCGGGAGTTTTTTGTCTTGCCATTACCGCTTGTGCTATCCAGTCTTCAAGCTCTTGCCTTTTCCGTGAGCGCTCCTCTAGTTCCTTTATCATATTTTGCAGAGTTGGTGACATGGGTTTTGGTAGTTGGGTTACTCGCACATTCTTCCTTTGTGTTGCTATTGTCTCTCTTTTTTGGGACCCATGTCTCACATATCGTTTGATAACACCTTGGATCGGTGTTTCTTCCTCGCTGTCTTCGTATTCTATTGTTACTTCCTCTAAATCAATGGGTCGGTCAGTCGCTTGTTTTCTACCGTACCCGAGTTAGCGCCTCATGAGTGTGTCATGATGAGCTAGGCACGAGCCTCCGGGTGTGGTCGCCAAATGTTGAGGGGTGGTTTTAGTTTTGGTTCTACCCGTCCTAGCTACACCAAGTGACCTCACTATACCAAGAATAGTAAGAGAGAGTTGTTCTTTCCATTGTACCTTGTCCTTCTTTTTATAGACTTTCCCAAAAGTCCCTCCTTTTATGTCATCATGACACATGTCTTAAACCTCCTTAATTACTTTTAATGTCATTCCTTAATATAACCTCCTTCTTATTTGTTAATCCCTCATTTGTCCTTTTTACCTCAAGGGTATTTCTTCATTGGACTTGGGCCTAGTCCCCAAGTCCCCATATCTCACACTAGATTTATCTCTCCCTTTAGGGGCACCCCTAGCCCGTTAAGGGGTTTCATTTTTCATGTATGAACAGGTAACCTTATTGCTTAACCAGAATCTCTTGAAGTTGAGACGTTTTGGTTGATGACTCTGCAGGTGTATGCAACTCTGTTTTAGTTTGAACGCAAAATTGAGTCATTATCAACACATTCCTTTTTCTTTAACAATTTTTGCTTTTCCTTTTTGTTGAGCCAATCTCACTTCTTGAACTTCTTATTGCTTTATTGGCATCGAGAGATGGTGTAGATTTGTTCAAGAAGAACTCCTTCAGATCAAGCACTTTCGCAAGAGAAGACATCAAATTCTGATTCATAGTTTCGTTGAATAAACTGTGAAACGAAAACGTTTATAAATCTCCAAGCGAGATTTCGGTGATGCATACTTTCGAAAATATAACATTTCCCAAAAATAAGAATATTTTCAAGATATTTTTTCTAACTGGATTATTCTCATACTCTACACATGTAGTCCCTTAACTTGCTTCCTCACATACAAAAATGACACATTTGGTGAGCATGCACTTCTAACACAGATTGAGTGGTATTAGTATGGATTCCAGAACACGCATGGTATTCTAGATCTAGTAGAGTATTTCTCTTAGGACTTCTGTTATTGCCTCGATACACAAAAGATCTTATAGATCGATTTTTCAGATGATATTAATTAGAATCATAATTCTTCACCATGGAAAGACTTCTCTTTTGAACATGACCCAATGATCATCTTGATTACCTAAATTGCATGAACGAGTCTCGTCAATTTTTGAATTTTTGTAAGTTAAGCATTTAGTCATTCTATTTCTCGTTGTCTTGGTAGAATTCCTAACGTCGGAAGATGTATCTATTTTCAAAATGGTTGGATTATCAATGGAACGTGAAGGAAACAACTTAACAACTAGCACAATATTAGTTGCGTTCTGTTTTTCAGAGTGATATGAGTATGAGGTTAAGCGTTACAGCAAGAGCCTTACTTCCAGTGTATATTCTCGGATTGGGACAGTCTTTGGCCAAATAACCATAACCATTACACTTGAAGCACTGAAGCTGATAATCATCATCTTCTTCTTGATTTTTTCTTTTCTTGGGAGGAACTCGATTTGAGGACGAGTATGGTGATGATTATCTTACACAAATATCTTATTTATATATTTTGTAAGATATCTCGAAAATATCTGGTAATCAATGATATTGTTGAATCAATATAATCTTCTGAGTCTCCTGCAATCAGTTCATTTGAATCGTCCATCAATCTAACCTTTTTCTCTGAAGCCTATGGATTTCTTTCAACTTTAAAAGTTATGCCCTTGGGATGATTAGATCGTTTGCTTCCATGATTGCATGTTTCTTAGACTCATATCTGGATGATAACGATATGAGAATATTGCATACTATAACTTTTTCAGAAGTGGTCTTTCCAAGAGAGAAAGAAGCATTGACAATCTCAAAGAGCTTAACATGAAACTCTTCAAAAGTACCGTTACCATCATAGGAATGTTTTCCCAATCAGAAGCGATGATGTGAAGTCTAGCTTCATTTTCCGATGTATCACCTTCGAATACAGTCTGAAGATTGTTCCAAGCTTCCTGGGAAGTTTGACACGTGGATATGTGATGTTGAGATCTCGGCTTACATCATGGATTATAACATTCAAACCATTTGAATTCTGCTTTGCAAAAGTCTCTTTTTCACTTGAGTAATCAACTAAGCGTTTAAACTCAGTTTCTAAATTTTCCACTTTCAGACGGACATACCCATCAACGACTAGTAGCCAAGTATTAAAGTCGCGAGATTGAAGAAAATATCTGTGAGCAGACTTCCATAATAGACAGTTGGAACCGTCAAATCTTGGAGGTACGTTAACTGAAATCGGTTCATGTGAACTCGAATTCATCTTCTTATAGGTTGGATCGCACCAAACACAGATTTTTAGATATTTTCATGTGAAAAGGCGGGGGTCTAACAACCACACCCAATATTTCGCTTAGAAATCTGTATGGACAAACTCCAATATACTTTTAAGAGAATCAACTAGACAGTCAGACTCAATCCTAATAAAAGTATATCAAAGAGTTATATCTCACTTTCTCCTGCGAGTCTAATGGAATACAAGAGAAATCACTTGAACGGTACCAGAGACCAATGTTCAAGGATCAATCAATTTCAATCAACAACCAAAGGTTGGATTTCCTAATTGATCGATTCAACGCACAACCTGTGATATTTCAATTATATAACCAAATATAATGCGGAAAATAAATAACACAGACACCAGAAGTTTTGTTAACGAGGAAACCGCAAATGCATAAAAACCCCGGGACCTAGTCCAGATTGAACACACACTGTATTAAGCCGCTACAGACACTATCTTACTACAAACTAACTTCGATCTGGACTGTAGTTGAACCCCAATCAATCTCACACTGATCCAAGGTACAGTTGCGCTCCTTACGTCTCTGATCCCATCAGGATACTACGCACTTGAATCCCTTAGCTGATCTCACCCACAACTAAGAGTTGCTACGACCCAAAGTCGAAGACTTTAACAAACAAATATGTATCACATAGAAAAGTATACGATAATAGATAAATCTGTCTCCCACAGAAATACCTACGAGTTTTTGTTCCGTCTTTTGATAAATCAAGGTGAACAGGAACAAATTGGTAACCCGAACTTATAATCCCGAAGAACAGCCTAGAATTATCAATCACCTCACAATAATCTTAATCGACTAGCGAAAGAAGATATTGCGGAATCACAAACGATGAGACGAAGATGTTTGTGACTTCTTTTATATCTTGCCTATCGGAGAAATCAATCTCAATCCAATCTTACGATTGTACTCAAACACGATAGAAACAACAAGATCAGATCACGTAACTACAGAGAAAATAGTTGGGTCTGGCTTCACAATCCCAATGAAGTCTTCAAGTCGTTAACCTACAGGGTCTCTATAGAAACCTAAGGTTAAAGGAGAATCGACTCTAGCTAATACAACTAGTATCACATAGAAGGTGTGGGGATTAGGTTTCCCAGTTGCTATAGTTCTCCCTTATATAGTCTTTTAAATCAGGATTTGCAATCTAAGTTACCTTGGTAACAAAGCATTAAATATTCACCGTTAGATGAAAACTTGATTAGATTCAAGCTAATATCTTTCAACCGTTAGATCGAACTTAGCTTGTTACACACAAATGAAATGTACGTTTATTTAGGTTTGTGTAACCGTACCCAAACATGTACACTTAGTAGGTTCAACAGTAGTTAACCAAATGGTTATCCATATGAGCATTTTCATATCAACCATATTCATCTTAACCATAACTAGTTCAAATGACTCAAGAGAACTAGTTAGAGAGTTGTTCAATTACTTAGATCTCATAGAAGTATATAAGACACAATTAAAGTAAAAACGGTTTAATCCACTCGAATCAATTCATGAAATTTATAGCTATGGTATGCAAGTATGCATTCCTTAGTTTATATAAGTTTAAGTTCACGAACAATCGTTTTTAGAAACTAACCCACTTAAGTACGCATACTGGTACGCGGACTTAAGTACCCGGAATAAGTTTGTTTTCAGTTCACAAAATCCAACAAAAATTCACGGGATGTGAACTTCCGACAGTACAAGTACTGGTACGCGGACTTCAGTTCCGGTTTTCCTGAGCAGCAAAGTACGCATACTTTGGTTTAAGGAATAAGGACTTAGACACGTATGAGTTATCACACAATGTTTATATCCTTTCAAGGTTATATTCTAAACTCTCATTTCAATCATTGAAACATTCTTAGAGGACGTTATATAGTTGTTGTTCACAAGCTATTTTTCGTCAAAGCAAATTTCAAGTAGTTGAAACTAATATGAGTTTCGTCATAAAGATGAACTTGGCCAAAGTGAAAGCTTACCGACACATATTTCGAGAAATAAATAGGCGAGATGAACTCGGCTCGGAATAGCAAATGTGTATAATCATAGTCTATATAGCAATACGACTTTTGTCTCAAGATAGGAGATAGAGTAGATAGACTTTTTAGTGATAGATAAGCTCAAGTCTCCACATAACTTTTAGTCGATGAAGTTCCACCAGTTCCTTGAGTAGTTCTTCGTCTTTGTATGATGATCGCCATGGAGTCTAGAGCTCAACTACACTTTTTATCCTAGTCCGAGACTTAGCTATGAGTAGACTAGAAATCAAGACTTATACTTTTGGCAACTAAACTTGACAACAAGCTTGAGATAGCAACGCTTGCGATTTCGACCGAGCAGTGCTCTAACATCGTGTTTGTGTGTTTTAATACTAACTAAAATGACGAGGATACCAAGTACACCATAATCTTTTTGATATCAACACAAACAAAGAATGTCATGAAGATAAAAACCACAAGGTATACACTTGGTACATAGTTACTAGTTCAAAACCGAATCTAACTATAGGGATCAAGGCAAGTGTTTGGGATTAACGTACAATGTATTTACTTTTAATTATAACTAAAACAATAATTATAATTGCAGAAAGTAAAATTGAAAAAATAAGGAGATTTTATTAACGAGGAAACCGCAAATGCAGAATAACCCTAGACCTAGTCCAGTTTTGAATACTCTTTGAAGTAAGCGGCTATACAAAGACCACCTACCAACTTCGTATAGTTGAGATCAAGCAAACTACGTTAGTTACCTAGTTTCCTCAGTATCCATGCGCCTACAAACTATCTGGCTAACGCAGTGAAACCTAAGATAGAATCCACTATCTTAAGTTACTCCAGCCTCTCTGAAGAGTTTAAGCACTCAACCCTTTCGATCGTCTTCCAAATAGTAAATGACTGATTTGTTTGGTAACCACTCTTATATCTCAAGAAGTTAATCAGAGATATGTATGTTGAGCGTGACAAAAGATTTTCAATCAATTAAACTCCTTTGTAGGGTTTCAATCTTCCAAGATTTGGTTAACTTGCAAAACTACCAGATTCGGATATTGAATAGTACCACCAAATGATAGCTTGTCGATCTAAATACGACTTGTAATAACGAGTCTATCAAAAGATAAACAAGATTTATTCGGATCCCTTCCAATCAAGTTTATGCGCGAAGCAAATATCAAAGATACGAAACCAATAAGAAAATCTTCTTATCTTCAATAGTCTTCTCTACCTGCACAATAACAAACTTGATTCCAACTTATGATCGATCACGTACAGAACGGAGTCTGTTAATAATGGATGATCACAAGTCAACGTCAGATCTAAAATTATATCGAAACTACTGTTAATATCTTGATCTAGTTTGAGTGACCTTATGTCAGAAGAGAAGGTTCTCAAGAATAATAAAACTAGGTGCAATCAAGAGTTAACAACCGTTAGTTAATCAAATCAATAATTGAAAATTAAAATAACAATGCAACTTTAGTTACCCATCAACGGTACTAGTAAACGCTTCTCGATCCCAACGTTCTCCTTTGGTACCCAATGATTTGTCTTCTAATACTCGCAGTATGTACAAGTTCACAAACAAGTTCTGAAAAAGGTAACCTCTACTCGTGATATATCAAGATGGACTCATGAGGCCTTCCAGTTATAACAAGACTGATAGAATTTTTGGTTGTTTGATACCAATACCGATACATGTGTATCTATCTTCTTTTGGGAACTTAGCAATCCTGAAGTTATATTGAGGATAAATTTCTACTTTTGGAAAGAATATTGATTTTAAGACAATACTCTTAGATGGATAAGGAAATATTCCTAGACAATATAATAATTCTAGATATAGAAATACATATACAAGGAAATATTCATTGACAAGGAAATGAGTTCCTGTAAGGTTTGTGAAATCAAATCAAAGTAAGGAAATAGATTTTTTGAAGGTTTGGGAAACCAAAACAACGTTCCAATAACTAAGAAAATCTAAATAGTGTGGTTTTCTGAGACAGGCACACCTAGAGAAGAAGGTTTGTGAGATAAATCTCCTTTAGAGAAGTTTGTGAGAAAATTACTAGTTTATTGTAAAAGCATGCTTAGCAAACAGTTTAAGGTTACATACCTAGAGAGATTGTGAGCGTAACAAAGAGAGAATTGTAATAGTTTTCTTGTTCATAATCTAGATAAAATAATTTCTTCGAGTTCTGATCCTGGTATTTTCGTATTTTATAGTTTTCATCTATCATTATTATGAATTCCGCCTCTATAAAAATAGCCACCAAGGTGCAGAGATCGTACATATCAAACTTTAGATTTCATTGATTTATTAATTTCTAAACTAGCTAGGAACTGAGGGGCAATCTATTTTAAAATAAGAAAACAAATCATAATTCTATTGCTTATCACGTCGTGTTCTCCATAACAAAACTAGACTTTACGACCTTTTCATTTGGGAATGAGTGGGGAAAACATGGTCTTAATCGATGTTTCGAATTTGGTTCCCTGCATAGAAGGAATAAAGTTTAGAATCCAAGAAAAAAATGTGTTCCGCTGAATCACCATATACACCAGTTACAAAATCGCGTTGATTCTCAACGATTTAGGGCCTAAATCCTAAATTAGTGGAGCTAGAGCCGAAGCCGATAAAATGCTGGATACTTGTTAGGTCCTTGAATATAACTCGTTACTCTATAACTTAATTTTTATTCTTTTATTAATATCGTAATATAATATTGAAGATTAAATTTAAGAAAAAGAAAAGAATTCTAAAAGTATTAAACTAGATATATAAAATCTTGGAATTGTAGATAAAAATACTATAGAACCATAAATAGATAACCATGTACGTAAAATCGATTAAGCTTATCGGTTACAATTAATTTTACCATGGATACTAAAATCGCTAAAAGTGTAATATTAAGACATACAATTGAACACAAATAAAGTAGCTTGGATACGATTTTGAGTAATTAGGTATCCTTTTTTTTTGAAGCATAAATATATTAGATAAAATTAAAACAGGGTTACACGTGGGAAAGTTGTTCACCTGCTATCAATTATTACAAATTGTTTCAAAAAACTGAGAACAATATGTTCCCATATATTATCCTGAACTACTCCCTTTTGGTTGTTATCTGCCATTTGGTTGGCGAGGGCATCTGTTACATGCCTGGTTGGCTTCCCTGTAATTATGTTGAATTTTGTGTTGGGGAATTGCTTTCAGTCTTCTTGTAATTTCAGAAATCATGTCTCTCATGTACCATGGGGGTCTAATCATTTTTTGATGAAATGAACTAGTGTCTGTGAATCTGATTCAATGTGGATTTTAGTCCATTAGTAAAGTGTGACCGATTGTAGAGCCATGAGTAATGCCCAGGTCTCAGTTAACAACATTGTTGTGATCCCTAAAGGTTGGGCCATTGCAACAATGACTGTGGTTGTCGAGTATGTGCAAATAATAGCTCCACCTGCTGGTCCCGGATGTCCATCGGCAGCTCCATCCGTGTTTTTTTTATCCAATGTAGGTCAGCTTGTTTCCATCCAACTTTAATTATTTTAGGAGTTCGCATCCGGGAAGTATCTATTGTCATCGGATTCATGCCGGGTAAGGGTAGCAGTAATATTGAATTCGCTCAGATGAACTCTTGATGCATGTGGTTTTCCAATTTGACTGTATCGGAAGGAAGTTCATATTTTATTTCCTATATCAAATCATTTTGTCCTAGCCAGAGTACCCACAATATCAAACAAAAAGAAGTTGAAGAAATTGTGGGTTGTTTGATCTGGAATAGATGATTTATGGTGGTTGATGGCGTTAGTGGATGGGGTCGTCGGTGTTGGAAAGCTGGTTCTGCTTTATGATGGTTGAATAGCAGGTTCCAATATTCTTTAGCATACCGACGGGTGAGAAGAATAAGCTCAGCTGTTTCTGGAGATAAATTACATCTAGGACATAGATTTGAGGTAGTGATGTGGATTTTATGTAATAGGGTGAATGTAGGTAATTCCCCCTGTGATTTAGTACAAGCTTAACCAAATACAACTCAATCACATACCCAACAATTTCAATTTAATTCTTAATCCATTAGTAAACTTATATACTTAATTATAAGAAACTTGAACTGATTAATACTAATAAAAACAAATACCCCAATCTTGTTCAACTAACACTCAATAATCATCAGCCCCACCAATTACGGTTCAATTCAATACCAGCATCAATCATCCTTTCTGAACTTGATCTCATGAAACCCTAATTTCACGATTTGGGGAAGAACAGGACAAACCCTAATTCCTTAATTCTTCCTCAGAACAGCTCCAACATCTAATTAACTGCAATACATTCAACTATACTTTAATTAAGAACAAACCCATCATTAATTTAATTCAACCAACACCCAACCTTGATCCTTATCTTAAATCCTTAGAAACCCCAACTCTTAAATCGAATCAATCTTCAGTGCTAGCACAACTCAGCTTCAATCAAAACTATAATTCACGACAAACCCATCTTTAATCTGTTACTTAAAGTCTCGATTTCATCTTTTAATTCTTCTTTGAGTTCATCTTATGAAACCCTAATTTCTAAAATCATCTCCAAACAACATCAAAACTTCAATTTAAATTCGACCCATTCGTTCTTCATCTAATGGCAACCCAAATCACTCATTAATTTTCTTAAGAAATCAACATAATCACCAAAACTCTAGCTTGGTTCTCCGTGTTCTAATTCGTCAACCTCTAATTGATTTTCTTTGTGAATAATCAACAGACCATATCCTTCATCATCCAAACATGCTCATCAACTAACTCCCTTCGATTAATTCTCTCACCAACCCTCGATCAAACCGGCAGAAGGACGAATAGATAAAATAAAAGAGAAGAAGGAAGAAGAAGAAGAAGAAGAAGAAGATAAGAAACTCTTCTCGATTTGGTGTAGATAATACCAAGTCCAAATGACTGACACATCCAACGAGTTGGAATTGGGCAGCCCAGGTCGGCTTGGATGCAAAAATACTATTTTGCCCTTCATACGTAGTTGATGATTACTTCTTCGTCTGATATCTGATTGACACGTTTGAGTAGTCCTTTCCAGATAACTTTTCGAGATCTGTATAATTATACTAGTTTCGTATCTAGATCGTTATTACATTAGTTTCTATTAATTAAAATCTATATTAACTAATTGAGTTATTAGCAGTTCAATCGATTCTTTACTGGTCTAGTAGCGTTGACGAGCTTGAGGGTCTTTACATTCTCCCCACCTTATATATTTTCGTCCTCGAAAATCAAACCATTCTTATGGTCTTCAAAAACTCCCCACTTTATAGAGAAACACTATCTCTTGTCTAAGCGCAAACAACATGAAACAAAGCACAAACTTAAATGGCTTTCTACAATTAAAATTTATAATTTGTAGCTCTAGGTTCAATACTAGTTTCTATTTCAATAAGTTACTGGTCCTAATTATGAAAGAAAATACTTTATAATAAAGTTTTTAGGTAAAATTTGGGATCCATCAGTCCACTAATAGAAGCAAGTCTCCCTTCAATGCCTAGTGATACAAGAATGCAGTTGCGCTGTCTAGGTTCGCGACGCCTGACAATGCGTACCTACGTAACAAGTATCACCTGAACACATCAGAATTACCAACCTCATTATTCCCCAGTGATGGATTAACTAAGTGTTAACTTATTAAAATTAACTTACTTCATAAAATATATACACAATTGCAAAAAAATTAATAAACCAAATAAATCTTTTAGTTATTGATAGTTTTAGTAATTAAAATTTATCTCACAACCCAACCCAGTTCTTATCTAATCTAGTTCACTAACTGGCATTGGCTAATCCTAATATTTCCTATATAAGATACCAACATTGTAGCGCCCCCAAAGCTAGCAGCTGACTAATCCAAGAGATTAACGAATAAAGAGGCACTAAGGATCTAGAACATTTACTTAAACATTCAATTAAGAATTCTACTACAAAACTTAACCCAGAAACTAGCCTCGCTCTGAAATATATATATATATACAAGAACTTCTCTCAAATGATACTTATACAATAGTCATTTGGTTTACAAATAGAATATACAACATAATAAACATAGCATAAATTAACCAACTAACGAAATCAACCCTTGAAGCTTTCGCTGCGCAACTCTGATCTGTCTCTGAAACTGAAAGTGGGTGTTAGAGCATAGCTCGGTTGAACCCACCAACCGTTGGTATGTCAAGTTTGGTTGTCATATTTTAGTGAACCAAAACTCATTTAAAGAGTCGCTTGATTATGTACTAGAGTCAACTTCGTATAGGTTAGCTTGAAAGTATTAGGATATGAGACATTACAAGTATTGCGAAGACTTGAAGAAGTGAAGAAGTAAGAAGCTACAACGACAGCATCATCCTTCCACTTGAGGTTAGTGATATTTGACTTGAACTGTTTCATTCCCTAACGTATCTTTCAAGTCGTGCATACTGAAAACAAAACTGCGAAGCATGAACACGCTAGATAGACATAGTATTAAGGAATACAATACGAGGTTTATTGCTTAACCATTAAACTTTGTAGATAAGACATCGACATAATCGTTTAAATGCTATTGTGATTATGTATGGGTATGAGGTGAGGATTTCATCCTAGGAAACAATGGTTTACATGTGTTTTAAGGAAGTAAATTCATGAACTTGTTTTGTGAATCGAAAAGGAAATCGCCAGGCGTTATTGGTATTGTTATTCATTGCATATCTTGTGAACAACCAATATGCGTGATTAGTATAACCGCTCATGACTTGTTTGTGTTCTTGGTAAAACTATTCACAAAGGCCTGACTTATGTATTGGTATGACTTTTATTAGTGAAACCGATATTAAGTAATCACCTGAGATGGTATGATCGATTTTGTGATTTTGTGTAAGACCTAGTCTGGGTAAAGGCGAACCGATCCTAGTAAGAGGTGCAACACATCACAAAGGGGAATCGATCCTTGTATGAGGTGCAGCATGGTTTAGCAGAAAGGGGAACCGATCCTATGAACATGTGCAACACGTTTTTAAGCAAATGGGAACCGATCCTATGGATATGTGCAACATATTCAAGTTAGATACCATATATATGTGGGGAACCGATCCTAGTACCTAGTCAACCGAATTTTGGAAAGCTAGTGTAACTATGCAAGTACTCACATGGAGGTAGAACCGAAACTTGTTTTGGTAGAACCGTTAAACCCTTGATTGGTGATTGAGTGTTCTTGATCAATCACATAGTTCTTGAAAGTTAGATGAACCAATTCTAAACTTGTTTGGAAGTGTGGCAAATCGGTTTCAAGATTGTAAGTATGAAAGAGAACTTACAGAGTAAGGATGTCGACATACTTTGGACATGTGGAGTAACGCTTATCTTTAATTGTTCAAAGTTATTCCTTAATAGCTAAAGGAAGAAAATCCCAGGATCGAAACATAAATAAGTTAAGAATCTTTTATTTAAGGTTTTTAATTTTATTTTAGTAAAATGAGAATTAGTAATGTGCATTTACTAGTTGAAGATTTTCAAAGAGATTTTCGGTCATTATTTTGGACAGAGCATTTCCAGGAATTATGGAAACCGAATTTGGAATATATTGCATATCTTGAGAAAATTTTCGGTTTTGGAAATTCCTTGGTGTCCAAACTTCCTTGTCTATAAATACTTGAAGTTTGCATTTCTAGCAAACTAATCCTTCGTGACAGCAAACTTCCTCGGTTGTGTTGTTACTGGTGAAGCCGCCTATTCGGAGAGGAGAGTAACCTAATTAGGCGAAATCTCGTACGGACGCTCAGTTTAAAGTCTTCTTTGGGATTGAGAAGATCTATTACTAGTTTAGTATTGTTGGTGGGAAACTAGATAATTGCGGTTTACCTTGTGTTTTCGATTGATTTGATTGACTAATGGTGGTTGAACTTTGATTGCACCTAGTTTGTTTATGCTTGAGAATCTTCTCTTCTGATATAAGATTCACTCAAACTAGATCTAAGTTTCGACAATGATCTTTAGACTCTTTGTATATCTAAAGACGTCTTGTGATAATCCATTGTTAACAGACTCCGTTCTGTGCTGATTGATCACAAGAGATTCAAGTTGTTGTGTGCAGGTGTTTATTGAAGATCTAAGAAGATTTGAAGACAAAGAAGATATTTAATATTTCTGATTTTGGGTTCATAATCTTTGGTGTGCACAATACTTGTTTCGGTATAGAGGATCCAACTATAATCCGTTTATCCTTGTGGTAGATTGGATTGATTAGTTGTGTAGATCGGCATCAGTACAATTCTTTGTGATTAAAAGTATTGATTGCAAAATATTAACAATTACCTTTGGCAGTTGAGAATATGATAGATCTAAGAACCCGACGAAGGAGTTTATTGAGATAAACAAAAGAGCCTTTGTCGAACTCACATCACTTGGTTGAAGAGAGTTGCTACCAAAAATATTTGTTGTTCCTTTACTGTTTGGAATACGAACAAAGGAATTGTTCCGAGTACATGACTTATTCATAAGTTGGAGGCGTGGGAATACAGACGGAACTATGTGAACTATAGGTTTAGTTGCTTGGTCTCAACTATACGAAGTTGGTTTAATTTTGTGTATCGGCTTAATCCTGAGAGTATTCAATTCTGGACAAGGTCCCGGGGTTTTTCTGCATTTGCGGTTTCCTCGTTAACAAAATCTTGCCGTGTCATTTACTTTTATTTTCTTCATTATAATTAAAGTAAATTACACAAACGTTAATTCCTATTTACTTGATAAGCAATCCTATTGTGTTTGGTTAACTCCGAACCTTTTTATCAAGTAAACATGCTTCGTTGTTGTATTGTCTCGATCTCGTATCCATAGACGATCACACGAAGTGTGAACCGATTAGTTACATTGTCTCGACTCAGTCCATAGACAATCACTTTCGGAGAAAGGACTTATAGGTAGGAAAAGTTTTAGCTTGAGGTATATTTGGGTACACTCGAATTTGATTACACAAAAATGAAATGCACGATTTTAGGTTTGTGTAACCGTACCCAAACATGTACATTTGTTGGTTCAATAGTAGTTCACCAAATGATTAGCCATATGAGAACTTTCATATCAACCATATTCTTCTTCACCATAACTAGTTCAAATGAATCAAATGAACTAGTTAGAGAGTTGTTCAATTGTATTAATCTCATATAACTACACAAGACACAATTGAAGCAAAAACGATTTGATTCACTCGAATCGATTCATTAACTTTATAGCCACGGTTTGCAATTTGCATTCCTTAGTTTATATAAATATAAGTTCACAAATAATCATCTTTAGATATAACCAACTCAAGTTCGCGGACTTAAGTTCCCGGAAGGAGTTCACAAACTCCAGCAGATATTCTCGGGATGAGAACCTCCGCCAGTTCGCGGACTGAGTTTGCGGACTGAGCTCACAACTCTTGTTCCGGTTTTCCTGATCAACAAAGTACGCATACTTTGGTTCAAGAAATAAGGACTTATACATGTATGTGTTGCCACACAATGCTTATATCCAACAATGGTTATATAATCTAAACTCTCATTTCAATCATTGAAACATTCTTAGAGGACGTTATATAGTTGTTATTCACAAACCATTTTTCGTCAAAGCCATTTTCAAAGTGATATAACATGACTTTCGTCACTAGGTAAAGATGAACTTGGCCAAAGCGAAAGCTTACCAACACATATTTCGAGAAATAGATAGGCGAGATAAACTCGGCTCGAAATAGTAAATATGTATAATCAAAGTCTATATAGCAAAACGACTTTTGTCTCAAAATAGGAGATAGAGTAGATAGACTTTTGAGTGATAGATAAGTTCAAGTCTCCACATACCTTTTAGTCGATGAAGTTCCACCAGTTCCTTGAGTAGTTCTTCGTCTTGTATGATGATCTCCATGGAGTTCTTGAGCTCAACTATACTTTATATCCTAGTCCGAGACTTAGCTATAGTAGACTAGAAATCAAGACTTATAGTTCTGATCACTAACATTGAAAAACATGCTTGAGATAGCAACGCATGCGAGTTCGACCGAGCAGTGCTCTAACGGTCTCCCCCTTTGTCAATTTTAGTGACAAAACTATCAATACATATGTAATACAAAAATAAATAAATAAACTTTTGTAGCTCTTATTCCACATGCCTAATCTTCAACATTACTCGAAATTTTCGTCACTTCCAAGTAATCCAATGATCCCAAAGGTTGTAAGTTCAGCATCATCGTTGTTGAAAATCCGTAGATATAACAATGAGAAAACATAATTTTCAATCATTGTTATACAGTGTCATAGTATCATTATGCAGCATCAAAGTTCAATTGTACAACTTCGACAACAATTCTATGGTGATATTTATCATTCCCCCTTAGCCAATACTCCGTCTCATATGGAAACCACTCCCCCTTACATAATGATCCGAAAAACATATGTATTTGTAGCGTGAACTACATATTAATTCTCCCCCTTTTTGTCAATAAAATTCGCAAAGGTACGAAAACGGGATCCTAATGAAATTTCCAAAAGAGACATTTCATGACCAAAAGAAAGCATATATCAACTTGTTTAGATGCAATCATTAAGCCGAAGCTAAATGCATTCATCAAGGAGTTTATAAAGATACAAGATAACCCCTATAATATTCCACAGCCGCACTCCCCACAAAGATTCGGAAATTAAGAACAAGTTCAATTAAGAACTCTCCCCCATTATATGTCATTCCCGAAAGAACAACAAGAGAGACCTTAATTTCAAAAGAAAATGAAGGATTTCTTTGGACATAACAAATCACATACGAGTATGAATCCAAAATACTCAATTAGATTATTCACAAGAGAACCCATAATTAATATAATCGGAAATATACAACAAAATTAACCACAAAAAGTGATGAATTTAATTGGTCATGCTCGACATAAAGAGAACTTACGGAGCCTCACAATATATACATAAAATATGGATCAGGGAAGATCAATACTGCGGAATACACAAGGATTCATTCTATTTTCCATCACTATTCGCACAATGACATATAATAGACATAATCCTCGTAAACAAAAGATTTTAACCTATCTTCCATCAATAAATGAAATCATAGGCTTAACTTTTGTAATGTCAAAAGTTCGTTCATTCTTTTATCAATACATGCATATCGACATATGAAAGACTTAACTTTTGACAAGGTATAGGACAATCATAGTTCAGGGACGCAAACACACATATCCCATAAAAAATTGCAATATATAAAACCACAAAGATTAATACTGCAAAAATCATCTTCCAAACAATTTTAGAATTTAAACACATAAACATGAAAACATGAAGATGAAAACGTTGGACATAGCTATGTGCAATCACAATAATTGTTATTCCAAACTCTAGTAATCCCTCTCAAAAACAAAAACAAATTCTCATAAGAAGTTTCCTACGCATCAAGACTAGGCCTGTCAATGGATACCGATTTTCCGTTAGCCGATACCGATAATCCGTTAGCCGTTACCGCTACCGTCCGACATAGCGGTAAACGGATATCCGATACCGATAAGTTAACGGATAATCCCTTCTTAACGTAACGGTAGTGGAACCGTGCATTTCCGTTAGGTTTAGTTCCGTTATCCGCTAACGTGCATATTGCACGTGTAAATTTTTTCACTTGTGTTGTGTTTGTGTATCGTCGAAAATGGAGATGGAGTCATGGAGATGTCTTTTTCTTTTCAAAAAACATGATTTTTTTCTTTTGATAGAAGCCTAGAACATCTGAATATTTGTATGTCTGTTTTTGTGTGTGTGTGGCATGGATTTAGAACCTGTTTTGTTGGATTTAATAGCTGATATGTGTTTTTAGTCTATTTTCTGTTTGTACCGGATGGTAACGGATAAATATCCGTTATCCGGTAAATCCAACGTAACAACAACGTTTTTGATTTTCCTATTTCCGCCAGAACTTAACGGATAACGGATATCCGCTAATTTTTAATGGCAGCGGCAGCGGAAGAGACAATATCCGTTACGTTAACATCCATTGACATCCCTAATCAAGACAACTCGTAATGCACATATAAGATGATTTGTCCTTAGAGGGTAGAATCAATCTTTTTCGCCCAGATTTATACCAAGAATAGATATCAATGGCGTATAAAAATAATTTATTAACAAAGAAGAACATACAAAGTCATTAACGACCATGCACCACAGTTCACATAAAATGATTGTGATCATTCAAGAATCCCATAGTAATGCGTACTACTGCCCATTCTTGAACTTCCTTCTTTGTGATTCACCAACAACATTCTTGTAAAAGCTACAAATGAGCTTAGAAGAGTAGTACTCCATGAATCCAAGTGCCCAAGTCCAAGAGAAGTGGAACAAGTGCGACGAAACGGAGCAAATTACTCAAAAACAAGATACGGGGAAAAGAACAACCCCAACTTATTCAAATTTAGGATTTCTCAACACCATTCTGAAGACAATTCAAATAGGAAGAGAATGCAAAAATAATGAGGTCATTCCGAGTTCGGACGAAGAAGTGACAGCCAAAACAAATTTACTGAATATCAACGTCAATATGCATACGGGTTTGCAAACGAATTTTCGTATCCTGGAGAAGTATGCAAATGGGTATGCGTACTTAAACCCCTGGATTTTGATTTTAAATGATGTTATGCATACCTGGTAAGTGTACCATGTAGTCCAAACATTCCGAACTATTATTTTCAAACCTAAACATTTAAGAACCTTAAACACAGATCAAGTTAGGTAGAAATTAACGACAAGAAAGGTACGTGGATTATTGTAAGTACTATAGGCAAATAAAAACACAAATATTGCCCAAGTTTATAGACATACCTTTTTAGAAGAATCCAATCGAATTCTACCGCCTTGCCGAACATAATTTGTTTTCCCCAGTTCTCGTGCTTCCCTAACCGTACACATAGCAGGACATTCCTTGGTGAGGATGCACTTACAACACAATCAAGTTGCGTTGGGGTGAACAATATCTTGCTCACCACAAGTGACCCTTGGATTATCATGAAAGAGATCCAATTCCATTTTTCCAAAAAACTTGTTAAGTTCCAATATCATGGATACTGCCTTCTCCGTAGTCATGGAATTTTCTGGAAAATCATTCCTTTTCACACTCAAAGTATCATTGGCTTTCTTTGGTACCCACTTCTGAGTGCGTTTAGGAACAACCAGAACCTTCTTCCTATTACTCTCTTCAAGATTTCTCGGAAGAGAATTGGATTGACTATTATTTTGCAAGTTAGTCTTTCTCCAATTGGGAGCATCGGATATTGTCTTAGTCTTTACGAAGTTATCCTTTTGATAACCATTACGATTGTGAAAAGGATTCGTATGACGTTTATAGGCAAATCTAGATTTATCACAACACTGATTTCTTTGCCTAAAGGTTGGATAGTTACAACCTGTAGTGTTAAGGGGATTAGTCTTAACATATGATCTTGGTTTAACAACTTCTTGTGATGCCCAAACAAGAACATCATGAAGTTTCTTATTCCTTATACAGAAACGACATCTCCTTTCCAGGTGACCTTTATTTCCGCAATAGTGACAAACATAAGGAATGTTCTTACCTCGATCCGTGTGTGCTGACTTTGGAGGTTGATATATATTTTTCTCTTTCGAACCTTAACTGCCGGTGAAGGTATTTCACTTTTCCCATCAGTGAAAACCTTTTGTTGAGAAGCATCATTAGCCTTGACAAATTTTACCTCTTTGCTAGTACTTGGAGCATCTATTCCCTTATAGCCCAATCCTCGTGTATCACGATGATTTTTTACTTGCTCCTAGCATAGTGGTTAATTTGCTTGAACTAGTATTGTAATTTCTCAAGTCATCTTCCAACATCTTGATTTTATCAAGAGCAACAGTTAAATCAGCCTCAAGGCGTTTTTCTCGAGCGAGATAAGCGCTTTCTCCGTCGTCAAAACTTGTTTGCTGGGAGTTAATCTTTGCTTCAGATTCTGCAAGTTTCTCTTCCAACAAAACATACTTTTGATAGAGATTATCACATTCAAATGACTTCATACGTAGGTTTTCCTCAGAATCCTTGAGGATCGATTCGTTAGAACGATTCGAAACATAAACACCTGCGTAACATCTTCTCAATTTCTTGTTTTCTCGATAGAGAGGAGTCAGAAGAGGAGTGACATGAGCATCTTCTTCTTCTCTAACGAATTCAAAACCTTCACATACTCAGAGACTTCCTCATCAACATCTTTATCAATATTTGAATCACCTTCATCAGAAAGTTCATCCAACTGTTCTTCTAAGGCGTGTTTCCCAGAATTCAACATGTTTTACATTAAGAGAATGTTTAGATACTTACCTATATGCGACAGTCCTCTCCGGTGAATCCAAGCTTTGAAAATCATCTGGTAATTCATGAACATGTACGTTATTAGAGATAGATTCGTCCATAATCAGATCGCTACAAACACGGACTTATGAGGTCTTAAACGTGTTTGCCTGCTCTGATACCAATTGAAAAAGCGGGGGTACAACAACCACACCCAATATTTCGATTAACAATCTGTATGGACTAACTCTAATATACTTTCAAGAGAATCAACTAGACTCAATCTTTATAAAATATATCAAAGAGTTATATCTCTCTTTATCGATTCAATTCTTACTCAAGCAAATATTAATCTGCAAGTCTAATTGAACACAAGAGAAATCACTTGAACGGTACCAAAGACCAATGTTCAAGTATCAATCAATTTCAATCAACAACCAAAGGTCAGATTTCCAATTGATTGATTCTAACGCACAACCTGTGATATTTCAATTCTATAACAAAATATAATGCGGAAAATAAATAACACAGACACCAAAATTTTGTTAACGAGGAAACTGAAAATGCAGAAAAACCCCGGGACCTGGTCCAGATTAAACACACATTGTATTAAGCCGCTACAGACACTAGCCTACTATAAACTAACTTCGGTCTGGAATGTAGTTGAACCCCAATCAATCTCACACAGATCCAAGGTACAATTGTACTCCTTACGTCTCTGATCCCAGCAGGATACTACGCACTTGATTCCCTTAGCTGATCTCACCCACAACTAAGAGTTGCTACGACCCAAAGTCGAAGACTTTAATAAACAAATTTGTATCACACAGAAAAGTCTACATGAATAAATAAATCTGTCTCCCACAAAAATACCTACAAGTTTTAGTTCCGTCTTTTGATAAATCAAGGTGAACATGAACCAATTGATAAACCAGACTTATATTCTCGAAGAACAACCTAGTATTATCACACCTCACAATAATCTTAATTGACGCGGCGAAAAAAAATATTGTGGAATCGCAAACGATGAGACGAAGATGTTTGTGACTAATTTTATATCTTGCCTATCGGAGATATTAATCTCAAGCCAATCGTTACGATTGTACTCAACACGATAGAATATGCAAGATCAAATCACACAACTACGAGAAAGTAGTATCGGTCTGGCTTCACAATCCCAATGAAGTCTTTAAGTCGTTAACCTGGTTTACAAGAAGAAACATAAGGTTAAAGGAGAATATACTCTAGCTAATACAACTAGTATCACACAGGAGGTGTGGGGATTAGGCTTCCCAGTTGCTAGAGTTATCCCTTATATAGTCTTTCAAATCAGGGTTTGCAATCAATGTTAGCTTAGTAACAAAGCATTCAATATTCACCGTTAAATGAAAACCTGATTAGATTCAAGCTAATATTTTTCAATCGTTAGTTCGAAAACTTAGCTTGTTACACACAAATGAAACGCACGATTTTAAGTTTGTGTAACCGTACCCAAACATGTACATTTGTTGGTTTAACAGTAGTTAACCAAATGGTTAGCCATATGAGCACTTTCATATCAACCATATTCTTCTTCACCATAACTAGTTCAAATGACTCAAATGAACTAGTTAGAGAGTTGTTAAATTGTATAAATATCATATAACTACACAAGACACAATTGAAGCAAAAACGATTTGATTCACTCGAATCGATTCATGAACTTTATAACCACGGTTTGCAATTTGCATATCTTAGTTTATATAAATATAAGTTCACAAATAAACGTCTTTAGATATAACCAACTCAAGTTCGCGGACATAGTTCGTGGACTTAAGTTCCCGGAAGGAGTTCACAAACTCCAGCATATATTCTCGGGATGAGAACCTCCTCCAGTTCGCGGACCGAGTTCACGGACTGAGCTCACAGCTCTTGTTTCGGTTTTCCTGATCAACAAAGTACGCATACTTTGGTTCAAGAAATAAGGACTTATACATATATGTGTTGCCACACAATGCTTATATCCAACAGTGGTTATATAATCTAAACTCTCATTTCAATCCTTGAAACATTCTTAGAGGACGTTATATGGTTGTTATTCACAAACCATTTTTCGTCAAAGTCATTTTCAAAGTGATTGAAACATAACATGACTTTCGTCACTAGGTAAAGATGAACTTGGCCAAAGCGAAAGCTTACCAACACATATTTCGAGAAATAGATAGGCGAGATAAACTCGGCTCGAAATAGCAAATGTATATAATCAAAGTCTATATAGCAAAACGACTTTTGTCTCAAAACAGGAGATAGAGTAGATAGACTTTTGAGTGATAGATAAGTTCAAGTCTCCACATACCTTTTAGTCGATGAAGTTCCACCAGTTCCTTGAGTAGTTCTTCGTCTTATATGATGATCTCCATGGAGTTCTTGAGCTCAACTACACTTTCTATCCTAGTCCGAGACTTAGCTATAGTAGACTAGAAATCAAGACTTATAGTTTTGATCACTAACATTGACAAACATGCTTGAGATAGCAACACATGCGAGTTCGATCGAGCAGTGCTCTAACAGGTAATCCAAAGATTTGCAATGAATAACAATACCAATAAGCCTAGCGATTTCCCTTTCGATTCACAAAACAAGTTTATGAATTGTACTTTCTTTAAACGAATATAAAACATTGTTTCCTAGGACGAAATATTCACCCATACCCATACATAATCACAATAGCATTCATACGATTATGTCGATGTCTTATATACGAAGTTCAAAAGATAGGCGTTATACTTCGTTTAATAATTCCTTAATACTACGTCTAATTAGAGTATAATCATTCACAGCTTCGCAATTATGTTTTCAATATAGCATTACTTGAAAGATACGTTAGGAATGAAACAATTCAAGTCAAAATATTAGTAACAACAAGAGGAAGGATGATGTCGTCGTGTAGCTCTTTACTTCTTCGCATTCTTCAAGTCTTCGAGTAATACTTGTAACTCTCATATCCTAATAACTTTCTAGCTAACCTATACGAAGTTGACTCTAGTAAATAATCAAGCGACTCTTTACATGAATTTTGGTTCACTAAAATATGACAACCAAACTTGACATACCAACGCTTGATGGGTTCAACCGAGCAATGCTCTAACAATCTCCCTCTTTATCAATTTTAGTGACAAAACTCTTACATCATATGGATAAACAAATTACAAGAATTCATCATACATACGCTTGATTCCAAGTTTCAACAACACAATAACCTGCATATATTCAATCCATAAATGCCATTGTTGACATTATAATAACAAATCTAATACTCCCCGTAA
Organism: Papaver somniferum; assembly: GCF_003573695.1. NCBI lineage: Eukaryota > Viridiplantae > Streptophyta > Magnoliopsida > Ranunculales > Papaveraceae > Papaver > Papaver somniferum. The sequence continues at coordinate 114,176,990 of NC_039364.1, forward strand.
AGGTGAGATAGGTAGATTTTCAATCCGCACATCTTTGTTATTTCCTCTTGTAGTCCATATAACTACAAATCATCATATGATATGTTTCCCCCCCTTAGTCAGAGCTTTACTCTTTCGTTAGATATAACGTTTTAGCACCATTGTACTTTCCTTAGTGAATCACATCACTTGTTTACTCCATATATTTCTTCCCCTTTTTGTCACAAAATCACAAAGGTACGAGCAAATAAAGGACAAACCGAAAGGATCTTACAAATCTAAAAGACTTGCATAACCTATAAGAGTTAAGTACGAAGGTTTCACATACCATTTTAGATAACCAATATCAAAACCGAAACTACAAAGTAATTTTATTTTAATATGTTATCAAGGAAACAATTGCCCGAAGCAATTTTCCTTAATAGTTTAGCAATTTTCCAATAAGCCTAGCGATTCCCCTTTCGATTCACAAAACAAGTTTATGAATTGTACTTCCTTTAAACGAATGTAAAACATTGTTTCCTAGGACGAGATCTTCACCCATACCCATACATAATCACAATAGCATTCATACGATTATGTCGATGTCTTATATACGAAGTTCAAAAGATAGGCGTTATACTTAATATTATAATTCTTTAATACTACGTCTAACTAGAGTATAATCATTCACAGCTTCGCAGTTATGTTTTCACTATAGCACGACTTGAAAGATACGTTAGGAATGAAACAGTTCAAGTCAAAATATTACTAACCTCAAGAGGAAGGATGATGTCGTCGATGTAGCTCTTTACTTCTTCGCATTCTTCAAGTCTTCGAGTAATATTTGTAAGTCTCAATAACTTTCTAACTAACCTATACGAAGTTGATGCTAGTAAATAATCAAGCGACTCTTTAAATGAGTTTTGGTTCACTAAAATATGACAACCAAACTTGACATACCAACGCTTAGTGGGTTCAACCGAGCAATGCTCGAACAGCTGGATCGAGACATAGATGATGAATAACGGTTGATTTGATGGTGTTGATGTGTTGTCTGGCCGAATTGGAGTAATAAGCATCGAGAAGTTGTTTTAGTTGAATGCAATTTTAGTTTGATTTTGATGCTTTAACGTTATTAATAAATCATCCACGTACATTAGATGAAAAATCAGTGCTTCCTTCTTGGAGATGCTCAGACCTTGAATGATATTCTGGTTTTCCAGGCGCGCCAGATTTGTGACAAAATCTCCGCACAGATAATAAAGATATATGGTGATAGCGGTTCATTTTGTCTTATTCCTGAAGAAGGGGAAATATATCCATGATGAGTGTCGTTGACGTTGATGGAGTACATTACTGTGTAGATGCATAACATGATATTTTCTATGAACTATTATGTGAACCTGAGTTGTGTAAAACACTTTTCACAAAACCCCAATCCAAAATGCCATAAGCTTTCTGAATGTATAATCTAAGTCCGATTTGGGATCTTTGGTTATGGGAGAGGTTTTGATGTAGTGAAAAAAATTCTCCAGCTAGTGCTATGTTATCTTGGATTGATCTTTGAGGTACAAAGACACTTTGATGAGGGCTTACAACGAATGGTAGTAATGATCTTAAACGATTCACCAGGATTTTGACGATGATCTTGTAAGTAACATTGCACAGACCAATATGTCGGAATTGTGTTACAGATTTTGAGTGATCTCCTTTTGGAATTAGTATGAGATTAATGTGATTCATCAGTGAGTGCAAATTAAGGTCCTTGAAGAATTCCATGACCATTGCAATGAGTTGCAGTTTGGTGGTGTCCTACATTTTTTTGAAAAACTGGCTTGTATATCCATCTGATCCCGAAATATTTTTTGAGCCAACAGATCAAAGTGCCTCTCTGATTTCTTCGTATGTTACCTCTTGGGTCAAGGAAGAGCACTGATTCGCTGTTAGGCATGGGTGACCAAGCAGAATATGTGTTTATCCGAACTGGCACTGGCCGTCGTGTATTGGTTTTTGATCGAAAACCCAACGGTTGCTTTAATCACGCAGTTGTTGAATGGTGATTAGGTACCATTGGTAACCTTTATCAACTATCACTATCAAAGTTGATGGTAATTAAGATAAGAATAAAAAAAATATATAAATTGAATATTGATGTCCACCTTCGTGCTGCAAATAGAAGCAAGGTTCACTTCAGTGGACTGAAATGGAATCTAAATTAATGAATTAGGGAGGGATATGACTCGTTCATCCCATAATATCGTGTTATTAGAGACTCGTCATGGTGCACGGGTATTTTACAAAGAATGTAATATAAAATTTAAATTATTCTTCATTTTCAATAAAATAAGCAAATTATTTCTTTTGAAAGGGACATAAACTACTTTTTCAAAGTAAAATAGATAAATTTTCTCTCTTTAGAGTGGTGTAAAGTATTTTAATTGTTCAATACCTTTCGGCTACGGAGACACAAACAATTTACATGATCTTCACTGCAGTTTCAGCTCAACCAGCCAATTCTACGTAACAAAGTGAGCTACTTTCCTTTGTTTGTTATTAACAGTTAAGCTAAACTTTATCAACCTGGTCATCTTAAGCCTTTGATCTTTCCATAATGTGTTTAATCGTCGAAAATAGGCCGACTCACGAATTGTACGGGGCAGGTTACACCTAATTTAGTTGTCCACGAGCATGAACCATGAGGTTGCCAAACACTAAAAACTAGAAGGAAAAATGAGTCATTTGTCCAAATATTTTTAAAACTTAGTTCAAATGGACGAGTAAAAATTAGTATGGGTGAAATGGACACCAAAAAAAATAGCAAGGATGAAACTGGATTCATCCTGACTTAAACTTAAGAAATAGCAAGGATGAAACTGGATGCATCCTGTAAATTAAAAATAAAAAAATATTCGAAAATGGGTAGGATGAAACTGTACATCCTTGCTATTTTTACATTTTTGTCCATTTAAACAGTATCAAAATCTAAATGTCTTTTTCATCCAAAAATTATTGATTTCGATCTCTTTAATTAATTTTGTGAAACTAGAAGTGTACCAAACTTTTTGAAGGCCCAATAATGACAGAGGATTCTTTGGAATATGCTAGTATAACAACACAGTCAGATCCACTTTAAAAGGATCCACAGAGTGGTTTTCTCCTTTCACGATCGCAAATCATGATTCGTGACTCTTCTCTACGAGAAAATGGAAAAATAAAAATCTATTTATAAAACACAAAAACAATTCAAAATAATAATAAGAATGACGAGTGTTGCCACGGGATTCTCAAAATGTTTTGGTCCTAGTTAAACAGTTGGTTCACGTCGACCACTAAGAAAATTTATTTATTTTGTGTTATATGTTTAATTTAGCAAACCCGGTTAGAAAACCGTTAACTTTTAACACATGACTTGTGTTTAATCAAAATGGTCTACATGAGTCATTTGTTTGCCTGGCACCCAGATATGGTGATTAGCCTGCCAGGACCTGTGGTGTTAGTGGATACTCAAATGGGGTACGTACCTAATTACCAGTTGCCAAAACCGTTGAAGTTATTACCGTGTTCTATAACAACACGGTATAAGAAAGTACAGTCCCAACGCATTTTCTATCTTGATCAAGATTTTCCCTCTAATTTGGCCGAAAACGCAAATACGTGCCATCACCAAACACCCACTTTACTGATATTTTTGTTGAGGGATCTCGTCATTAACAAAAAGAAAAAAAGAATTGGTATCTGAACATTTTCTATAGACAAACATTTGCATCCAAAACTTAACACTCCCAGCTAAATTGACATTCGATAAAAAGGATGGCTGACCTCTAACATGTGAGTTCATAAATGATCTGGTTCTAAAGTTGCTGAGGACATAAGAGTCACGGGGCACAGGACCACGTGCAGGCCAATGCGAAATTTGGGTATTTGGCCCTTAACTCCGATGCATACGGACCTTAAAATGTGAAAGTTTATTCACAAAATTGGTTAAAAAGACCAAAATCAACAATTCCTGAATAAAATGTACAGTTAGATTTTGATACTGTTTAAATGGACAAAAATATAAAAATAGGCAGGATGTAACCAGTTTCATCGTGCCCATTTTCAAATATTTTTTCTTATTTTTAATTTACACAGGATGTATCCAGTTTCATCCTTGCTATTTTTTAAATTTAAACTAGGATAAAACCAGTTTCATCCTTACTATTTTTTTTTGGCCATTTCACCCAAACTATTTTTTACTCGTCCATTTAAACCGAGATTCAAAAATATTTGGACAAATAATCCATTTTCCGAAATTTATTTTGGTCGTGTTACATCAAATGAAACTGGAGATATTGGCATGACATTCTGCTACTAACATTTCGTAGACTATGCAATGGGAGTTCAAAATTCATCATCACAATGTTCCAATTAGTTTATAAAATTAACGTAGAAAATGTTTAATACCACAAAATATACTACAACTTAAATGAGCTTCAGTCCCAACCCAAGTTTTTATCTTGTTTTGATACATTCCCACCGGACCCAAGTTAGGTCGACCAAAACTAATATTAACCCCACAATTCCGTCAGGCACGTCCAATTCAAAACAATACGAAATTATCCGGCGGCGGCACGAATCGTCAATCTTCTAATTCTTCTTTACCAAGAGGTAATATCTTCCCCCAAGTTATTTCCTTTGAAATCAACATTTTTCTACCCCAAGTTATTTCCATTCAAATCAATATTTTCTTCCCCAAGTTTCTGACCTTTCCATTTCGGAAAAGTTTCTTGTCCAACAAACTATCCTGACCCGACCCTACAACCCAAATCTAATTATATCAACAAAACTGCTCACGTGAGCAAAACCGCCTTCATGCCCACGAAACCACTTATACGCATTCCACTTTTTATCTCGAAAAATCCGCCAATCCCTTTGATCAGCAATTTTCTTCTTTAAATACCCACTACAATCACTTTACCTCTTCTCCACTTCTCGCTTTTCTGTCTGCAATTCCTTACATCTTCTATCTTTCCATTTCATACCCTTCAATTTCTTATCATCTTCATGGGTAATTCCGCCTTCCTCAAACTCATCATTGTTTCTTCTCTTTTAATTAATCTATCTTTTGCTTTGAGTTCACTCTAAATCTGGCTATTTCTTATGATTTTCTTCTTGTTCATCATTGTTTCTTCTCGTTTAATTTAATCTTGTTTAGCTTTGATTTCACTCTAAATCTGACTATTTCTTATGATTTTGTTGTTGTTTTTGCTGTTTTAGCTCCAGCAAAGATCAAGATCGGAATCAACGGTATTAGATCCTACCTGTTCTTTTTTTATTTTTTGATCGATTTTCTTTAGTTTAATTTTTGTTTGTGTTTGGATGTTTTGGTCTGATCTGGTTTTGGTTTGATATTTAGGGTTCGGAAGAATCGGAAGATTGGTTGCTAGAGTTGCCCTACAGAGAGATGATGTTGAACTTGTTGCTGTTAATGATCCATTCATCACTACTGATTACATGGTATAATGATTTTCACTCTTTGGTATATCGATGATTTCTATCTTTTTTTTACAGATCTCCTTGGAGAGTTGTCAGTCCATATGCTTTATAGATCTATTTTTATCTGTAAACTTTAGCTGACGAGGCTTTGATAGAATTGATTTTACAGTTAATCTTGTTACTGTGATGGGATTATTTTTCGATTTGATTTTGGATTGTGTTTTTTATTTCTTAAATCTACGAGTCTAGTTTTATGAATTATGATCGTGGTATCTGTATATCTGATCTGTTATCAGAACTAAGTGTTAATTTATTGTTGATCCAATGATTGGAACTTTAGATTGGTTGTAATTCCTGGGATTCATCTGGAGTGTCTCCTAAAGTTTTTTTTTTTTTTTTACAGTTAAATGTATTATTTAAAATTGTGGTGTAACATGGTATTGATTTGTCCAAATTGAACTTACGATTAATTTCTTTCTTAATCTCATTTTATAAGCATATTTGAGATTAAAAATTATTATGGATCGTCCATAATTCTCAGTAATTATTCTGTATCTGCAGACATACATGTTCAAGTATGACACTGTTCACGGTCAATGGAAGCACCATGAACTCAAGGTTAAGGACACCAAGACCCTCCTCTTCGGTGAGAAGGAAGTTGCAGTCTTTGGTTGCAGAAACCCCGAGGAGATCCCATGGGCTGAGACTGGAGCTGAATACATTGTTGAGTCAACTGGAGTGTTCACTGACAAGGACAAAGCTGCTGCTCATTTGAAGGTTTGATATTATCCCATGCTCTTTATTTGGCACTCTTAATCAGAAATATAATATATGATATTGCTGTTGGCATAAATTAGAGATTGGAATCTAGGTTCTTTGTACATAATGAGGCATATTTGTCTGTCTGATAAATATTTTAGTAAATGATAAGTCATTCTACTGCCCAGTTTAGGTGTCAATCAGTAATGGTTTTTGCATTGTCTTCACAATGCATAGGTTTTGCTTACGATAATTTGTCATCTCGGTTATCTGAGATTCAATGAACAAAAAATTGCTACTGAAGAATACAAGATGAGGGTTTATACCTTGCTCAGGCCTTGCTCTGATTCTTCGATAAAGTAGTTTAAGCTTTTCATTAATTGGTTATTGATAGTTATTGATATACCTTGCTCAGGCCTGCTCTGATTTAATATTGTTTGATTGCTTGATTATCCAGGGTGGAGCCAAGAAGGTTATCATTTCTGCTCCCAGCAAGGACGCACCCATGTTTGTTGTTGGTGTCAACGAGAAGGAATACACCTCAGACGTTAACATTCTTTCAAACGCTAGTTGCACCACCAACTGTCTTGCTCCCCTTGCCAAGGTTTGTTTGCTTGCTTGATTATCTATTATATCAAGTTGCAATGCCATCTTTATTTTATTATCGGTCAAGTGTTTCTTATGTTTTTCATGATGTTCTGTTTTTTGTTTAAAATCTGCAGGTCATCAATGACAGATTTGGAATTGTTGAGGGTCTCATGACCACTGTCCACGCAATGACTGGTTAGTATTGTCTCTGTCATGTGTTTTGTTGAATGAATTTCAGGAGTTATGGATATGTATCTTATGTTCACTCACTCATGTGTGTTTCAGCTACACAAAAGACTGTTGATGGTCCATCCAGCAAGGACTGGAGAGGTGGAAGGGCTGCTTCATTCAACATCATTCCTAGCAGCACTGGTGCAGCTAAGGTACTTCATTCTCTTAACACGATAGTTTCTTGACACAAAGTACTGGCTGATGTCCTGATTTTGCAAATCCAATCATGAGCTATGTTGACTGCAAGAATCCTGATTTTTTTTTTCTTGTCGAAATTGTGTAGGCTGTCGGTAAAGTTCTCCCAGCACTTAATGGAAAATTGACCGGTATGGCTTTCCGTGTTCCCACCGTCGATGTTTCAGTGGTTGATCTTACTGTGAGACTTGAGAAGAAGGCAACTTATGAAGAGATTAAAGCTGCCATCAAGTACGAATTAAGTTTAATTACTTACCAATTACAGTTTTATAATGTGTTGCTGGTGGCGTTACATGAGCTTTATCTAATTTTACGGCTTTGTTTCTGCTCAGGGAGGAGTCTGAGGGTAAGATGAAGGGAATCTTGGGATACGTTGATGAAGATTTGGTCTCTACTGACTTTTTGGGTGACAACAGGTATGAGTTGCTTTCTTGCTGACATTTTTAGTGAATCATTATATTGCAGTATCATCTTAAATGGACATCTTGTTAAGTTATAACGCTGCCTAACCTAGCTTTGTGCCACTGGTTTTCCAATATGCATAACAAGTGGCATCAGCTTGTTCTCAGATTTCTGGGACACAATGTTTTTTTTAATCTGCATGCAGTTGTGTGCTTTATGTATTATTTCTGACTTGTGTGTACCAACTCAGGTCAAGCATCTTCGACGCCAAGGCGGGAATTGCTCTTAATGACAACTTCGTCAAGCTTGTGTCATGGTATGACAACGAATGGGGTTACAGTTCCCGTGTTATCGACTTGATCGTCCACGTTGCCAACACTCAGTAAGCTCTGCTTCGGAACTTCAGTAGAACCAAGAATGGTGCTCCAGCAAAATTTTCAGTCTGAGTTTTAGTTTAGTGTGTCCCTCTTCAGTGTGGGTGCTTGATGGAAGAGAGGATATGTTGGAAATAACAACGAAGTTAGCTTTTGCTCTGATTACAAGAACATCCAAAAACTGCTTGGTTTATATGTTCATTCCCCAATGCAATTGGGGCTTTTGGATTTTTAGTTTTTTTTACCACCCGATTATGTCTTTCTTTGTGTTTCCAAAGCTTAAACTTTAATTCATGTCAGTTTCTTAGAATTCTTGCTGTCTTTTTCTTCTTTTTATTTCTGTCTTTCTTTGGTTTTCATCTGTGTTGTGTTACAAACCCAGCTTTTGAAATAACACAACACATAGAAGGTTTTCAAAGCTACCAGTACCATCCCACCATTTACACCTCAATTCTAGTTCTCTTACATTGAAACATTGAAGTTTCTGTTTGTTTTTTTGAGCTACTCTTCCCTTCCTTGCACTAAAGGGGGTTGGTCAAGTTGTTTTAATGGCTAAATTTACATACTAACTAAACTCCAGCAATTCTTTAGTCTCTGCCTAGACTATCCCGAAGGAATGTTGGAAAACATCGGTACCCTTATAATTGGGTTTTTGGTTGTGTTCCACAGATTATTACTCTTTATAACAACTAGATTTTGTGCATGTGCTACGCCCGGGCGGTTCCGCAAACTTGCTTCGCCAATTCAATCTACAATTGCAAATAGATTGGCATAGTTAACCATATTTTTGATTTGGTAAAGCTCGGCTTTGCCTTGCCTCGTCCTGTCCCCATCATGAACATGAAGACCTACACATCTATTAATTAGTAGATTGTTCTGCACATGATGATGGATTTTGTTTTAGCTCACTGGTCTTTTTCACCCAAAACCTGAGAAACCATATGCTAATCAAAAAGCAGAACAAATATATAAGAGTTAGAAAATTTCCTACTTTGAAAATACCTTCAAAATCTCTATTAGAGATTCATAAACCTAATTAGTTATACAAACCTCGTATACGAAATAAGGTCTACCCATTTGTAACAGTTTGAAATCAAAACAATGATTTAACAGTCATTATGATATAGATCGACATAGAGGGACGTGTATAAAGTGGGTCAATCACTTCATTAGTTTATGCTTATGAGCTATAAGATCATTTCTTGGATTGTGGCATGCACAAACAACTGAATTTGGCTTAAGCAATTTCAAATTGTCTTTGGACTTGGAGCCTTAAATTCAAAACAAATAGTTTAGAATTCGACCCTAATTTTATTAGTCGGTGTGCAATATTTTATGCCCGTGCTACACACTGGTTGTTTCTCTCGGGACGTGGCTCGGCTTCCCCTCGCCACGTCCCGATGCATGCTTAAGATTTTTGATTTAGTGTGGCTCGGCTCGCCTCGCCCCGTCCGAATGATGTTTAGGATTTTTGATTTGTTGTGGCTCGGCTTCGCCTCACCCCGTTGTGCATCTTTTTATTTGGTGTCGCGGGGCTTCGCCTCGCCCGGTCGTGCATCTTTTTACTTGGTGTCGCGGGGCTTCGCCTGCGGAGTCGTGATGCATTTTTGATTTGGTGTGGCTCGGTTTCGTCTCGCCCCGTGCTAATCTATTAACAATGTTTATCTAGATTTTGTGCCTGTGCTACGCACCAGGTGGGCCCGAAACCATCCGCCATCATTTTTTATATTCAATTTAACCAAATTCTTGGTTTGGTGTGATTTGGCTTCGCCTCTCCCCGTCGTGCATTTTTTATTTGGTGTGGCTCGGGTTTGCCTCGCCCCGTCGCTTAGGATTTTTGAATTGGTGTGGCTCGACTTCGCCTCGTCCCGTCCCGATACAGTCTTAGGATCATTGATTTGGTGTGGCTCGGCTTCGCCTTGCCCCGTCCAGATGCATACGATTATGGACTTGGTGTGACTCGGCTTAGCCTCGCCTCGTCGCTTAGGATCTTTGGTTTGGTGTGGCTCGGCTTTGCCTCACCATGTCCCGATGCATGCTTAGGATTTTTGATTTGGTGTGGCTCCGCTTCGCCACGCCCTGTCCCAATACCTTTTTGATTTGGTGTCTGAGCTCACAACCATTGTAGGTAGGTGCTTCCTATAGCTCCAAATCAGGTGCCACTATCATTGGCCTTAAAAAACTTTGATCAGTTTCGCATGTTGTTGCAAAACTTTGATCAGTTTCACATGTTGCCAAATCGGGTTCAACTCCACCAACAACAAATCATTGCAGATTTATAAGTTGGCCTTTAGTAATTGGGAGTGCCCACGCTGAAGAAGTCAAACCAAAATCATTTCAACGCTCCTAAATGTTTAAATCTTTAGCTGAAGTTGGTTTGTTGATGATACCATGACAAAACCATTTTTTTTTTGCTGCCATAATCATGCTTGTTTCTCTCGGGTTGTCACCGTGGGAAATTAATGACATAAGGACCTAAAAGCCCATTTGACGAAAATATGAGCAGGAAATCTCACACCATCAAAGGAAACTCATATATTTGTGAGCTACTATTTGTAAAATTTGAAAGTTAATTATACAAAATATTTACAACAACAAAATGTGTATTCGTCCTGAAATTTTATTGTAGCTTTTAAACATGTATATGACATATATGCTACACACTGGGCGGACCCAAAAACCATTCACCATCAATTTCTTTTTCAACCATATTTTTAGTTTGGTGTGATTTGGCTTCCCTCGCATAAAAAAATAAAATATGGTTAAGAGAAAAAGAAAAGAAGGTATCTTAATCTGTCATCCTATTAGTGCGTCAAATAACTAGTAAAATTATACATGAGCTATCATGGATCAAGTCATACATTAGGATTTTTTTTTGCCATTAGAAACATCAATTCAACATTTGTACACATTACATGCCTTCACAATTGACCTTCTCATCCCTTGTAGCTTTACTACTACGGAGGCCTAATGAAAATCAAAGTTATGAACTTGCAAATGTATAATAAGGTTCAGAAAAAGTAGCACTTGCTACATAGAATGTAAATTCAGCAACAATAGAACTGGGCATATATTACATAGGTTTCTTCTTCATTTTGCATAAATGTTAAGAATTCCCTTGCCAGTCAGGCCGGTTAAATGGGATAATATGAACCCCTTGAGTGTCAGCTCACGCCTCACTATCGGTCCAAAATTAACATACCTCCAATAGTACAGAAGGATATAATTAAGTGTTTTTCTTCCATATCCACTATTCAAGCAATACCCCCAAATCTTTCAGTACTATCCTCCAATCAACCTCATATGTAGTCAATGGCTGTAATTTAATTCTAACCACCACCAAGTGAACTTTCTCATACTGTTAACTTCACATATCAGGTTCACATAATGTGCTCGACGTGGAGTTCAAATAAAAATTTGTAACCCGATGCATCCATGACAAACCTACAAAAAAACAAATGACATGAATTGAAAGTTACTATATAAAGACTATTCATTTTCGTAAAATTCATAAAATATGGTGCGGTATTGAATGTAAGTTGTTACCTGTAAAACATTCACTTGCATCTACATTTAAAGAATAATCTCAGCTGTCTTGAGAACAATTAATTGATTTCCAAGAGTTTGGTCCTATAGGATAATTCACATCATTTCCTTAACCCTCAATCTGTTCACCATTTGGAGTTGGACTTCCTATTTTATCATCCTTGAGTAGTTGGAGTCTTAGAAGTTGAGCTTGGCGCCTTAACCCCTATAATAAAAAATGGAGAGATCTCATCAAAAATTGAATTATGAAGAAATCGAGCTTCTTATTGTAATTAGTAGGAAAATCCAAGATAGCCTTAATATATCCTCTATCAGTGCATCACATAAATAAGATTTTTTGGATGTACCATCGCAAACCAAGTATTATTTTCTGCTCACAAAATAACCAAAAGAGTTAGTAAGGTATCTTTAAACTTCCCCTTGATTTCCCCTTGATAGTTCCATTAAGCAGAAACTTGAAACTTATGCACGAACTGGGAAAAAAAATTAGATAAAAAATAGACGGAAACTTGACAGCCAAAAACTGCTCTGTTAATAGCCTCTATCCTTAAACTATATACCGGAATTAACACAATTGGAACCAAATAGACAACAATGCGTGTATGGGGTATACCTGATACTACGAATTTACACACGCGATATTAAGGTTAGTCTTTCTGCTTTCCAATTTTTTTTCGTGGAGTTAACATCCAAAAATAATTTAAGAAGGAAAACAACTGAAATCAATGGGCATACCTTCATACTTGTCACGACTCCACGATGAGCTGGTGATGAAGTTTTATTCTCCGTGAACCTAGTAATCGATTTAAGGCAGGGAAGAACAACATGCATCCAAGTCACTTGAAGTTTTCAGTTGAAATAATCATGAAAATGTTTCTGCAGAAAAGAACCGATATATATAATTATTTGTATATCCAAACATTCAAGGATCAAAATGTTGACTAATTAAAATCTGGATTTCAAGAAAATGCATATGGAAAGCTCTAATGCCTATAATAGCTTGAGAACAGGAATTGCCCAGTTAAGCTACTATTTTTGAGACAACATAAAGTTTAAGACCGTTTATCTGAAGTATTTTGGTTCCAGAACTTCGAAGACCAAACCTTCTGATGATACTGTGACTGGAGCTCATGGAGCTAGCTTTAGTCAATTGATCGAGGTTTCCACCTTAGAAGAGACTTGTCGAACATGCTCTTTTCCAGCTTGCATATGCACGCATATAGACTGTACCAAACTGTATCAAATCTTCAGTTTTATTCTTTGCACGATACGAACTTTCTTCACTGCAGTCTATTAAATAATCATACCGCCCATTATTAGTACACATACATATAATTACAAAATCTTCCCTAAAACACAAAAATAATTTCAAGGAAACAAAATTTTCTTACCATGTCGCATTTTGATGAAAGTAATTCTTCTGCAGCACAAATTAATGGTTTTAATATGACTTAGCATTTACCTCTCCTAGTCATATGCAACACAAATCTTCCCTGCAAAATAAAAGAAAACAAATCAAATATCATGAGTGATGATAAAATCGTGATAAAGACAGAAAGTAGGGTTAGGAATTTGTAGTAAAGATCATCATACCCTAATCCTGCCGAATGCATAATTTAGGTTAAGAACAAAAAAACAAAAAACAAAAAAAACAAACGGAATCATAAAAATCAACATAAACAATGATTTAAATGCATGGATTTACTGTGTCACAATGATTTTTCCGGCTATAGGTTTCATGAGAAAGAAAGTCAGAGAGAATAGGGAGAGGAAAACTTGCCTTTACCAAACAATAAGAAAATATCATATCAAGAAAAACCCTAAACAAACCGATCGACGCAACTACTGGGTTTTACTGTGTAACCACACGATTGTTACCATAAACCCTTTGAGATTTAAGCTTTTCTTTCCGTAAGACAGCATGCTAGAAGAATGCTTTTGCCGGCTATGTAGGGTTTCATGAGAAAGAAAGTCAGGGAGAATAGGGAGAGGGATGCCTTCGTGTGCAGCAAAAAAAGATGGAAAGTTTTAAGTTTTTAACGTAGGAATGAGATGGAAGTGACATGGCGGGATGAAGAGAAAAATTAGGAATGACATGGCGCAAAAGGAGAGAATTTCTATGCAATTTGGAGAGGGGAGGGTGAGGGTCACCGTGCGGCGTGGGATCCCATATGACTTAGGATTTTAAAGGAGTTAGATGAGTTTGAATTGTTATATGATCAAGAAGAGAAAAAACCTGGAAATTATTTGCGATTTTGGTGATAGAAGTACAGTAAAAACTCTATAATACTGTTGGGATCACCAAAAATTATTAATTAAGCAAGATATTAATTAAGATTAAGTTTTATGGGATATATATTTACTGAAATAAATAAATTAAATTTTTTCTCTAAAAAAAATAAATAAATAAAAGAACTTATAGAGAAAGTTATTATCAAATAATTATTTTCTAAATACCGTAAAATATTTAAATTCTGCAAAGCACCCTTCAATCCCCCACTTTGCTTAAACCTCGATCAACATATAACACAAGTTAGGGATATATTCAATGTGATATTGATTTTAACAAAAAACAGAAGACAATTGAACCACTTTAAAAAAAATCTTCATAAGTCATTAAAACTATTTTAAAGAATAGCAAAATTCTCATACAAAGCTTTTGGTTGGCAACCTAGCAAGAATATGGGCACCAACACCCTTTTGAATAACAATTCCTAGTCTATGAAAAATAAAACTACCAAAACCACTACTAGCGTCATTATTAATTAAACAATTCTTTAGACGTTTGAAAAAACACAAAGTATCCTCACCAAGTTCCACCAAAGTAGAGAAAGCTAAGACTCCCAAACCATGGCCATGAGAAATACATTTGTCCAAGTATTTAGTGTGTTTACGCGAAACCGCACTAGATATAGCTTTCCCCGGGACAAATGAACGAACTCCTTCACCAGTGAAGGGCGATACACCTGTGACATCCATACAAACATCTTGTCCATTTTATATTTCACTAGGTATCACCGGGGCCTTACGGCCCCGTCTCAACCTCTGATTAGTATCAGGCGTCAAGCGTTACCTAGTCTTCGGTATTGGAGTCATGATTTTTAGCTTGATAAGTCCCGTAAAAATATTTCAAAATATCAATAATATAATTGTTATCCAGGTGTTTCCATTGATATTGTCAGATGTATGTCATCAAGGTATCACTGTTCATGTTCTAAATTTTTTCCTTCGTATTGTTGGTTCATTGATTCCAGGATAACTAAATGATAGTCACTGATTAAACATGAACATCACCAGTGAAGTCAATGTATCATGTGACTTTAAGTAAATGATGTTGAGCATTTTTATCTAACAAAATTAAACTGAACCGTGGTTTGAACAAAAATTGAGTTATTTACTTGAAACGAACAAATGGACAATTCCAGTATTTGCCTTAATAAATTTATTTAGAAGATTTTAAAGCAAAAAGTATAAATTTTAATAAAGCAATCCAAGAGATCTATTCTGAATAGAAAACAACCTAATATGGATAAGAATTTAAATTACCACAACAATAATAAGGTAAATAATTAGGTGAATAATGCAAAAGCTATTGAAGTTGTTCATGCAAGCAGTTGTTAATGTCTTTGACACCGCCGAAAACCTGGTGAACCATGAATATGATACAGTGAAGAATTTAAAATAGCAACTCGAGTTATAACACACCTGGTCAAGAATGTAAATTGGCTAAAATAATAAAAGAATTCAGATCAATTAAAAACTACTCCAAAAAGTGAGTGAATATGTTTTTGACCCATCCATGAACCCCCAAGCTTCTCTCTTTGGGCATTTCATTATTCTTGTATAGTTGTATTCTTTTTCGAGTCCAAAATTTTCCACACCGGGAACTGTACATCCTTTCTAGACATTGTTTTGAACCTTCGTAGCATGTATTTCTGTTTTGATTTTAACTTATCCGGATTTTCATGGATCATGTATTTGTAAACTTTTTGCTCAAACCTACCTTGTAGAAAAATACACCGTTTTTATGACCCGACCTCCTAAAAATGTAATCATGTTCTTTGCAAATTTATTTAATTGTCAAATCGTGGTTATCTTCCCCATATTCATTCTTCAAGTAAGTCTCGAGTATCTTGCTGTCATGTTAGTAAGATGTCAATGTTGCGATGATACTTCTCGTTGCTCTTAACCTGATCAAAATTATGAAACATCAAAAACTCTAAAAATGTAATACTATTCTAAACTTTTTTTCATTTTTATATTGTTTAATTAAATATTTTTAGATCATACAATTTTTTTGTTTTTTTGCATAATCTTCCATTCACTTTTTCGCTTGAAATTCATGTTTGAACATTTTTTTTTAGATTCTAATGACTGAAAAGGTTTAAATCGATAACGTTTTGTATGATACTCTAAGAAGTTCTCCAGTATGTCTTCGCTATCATAATATTTTGGCTCTTGATTAAGGACCCATAAAATTGATTGCTCTTTTGTTGTTGTCTAATGCGTTCTTTTTCTTTTCCAACATCACTCTAGATCGTTCACAGAGTTTAACCTTGTTTTCAAGCAATGAATGCCTTTTTTAATGTCTCTAGGCATCACCCTGCCTATGTTGTTTCAAATTATGACATGCAATACCTTACGATATGGCTCAAAATACTTTTCAATGTCACAGGTTCAATTGAAAAAAAATAGTAACAAATTTTCATACACCACATGTAAAATAATTTTCACCAAATTCTCTTTATTTTCCAAGATAAAAAAAAAGAGTAAAGATATTTGTCAACCGAACTCCACTTTGATTTGGTAATGAAGTTTATACAACACTAATCAAATTCTAAGATCAATGAGACCCTTGAAAGAAAATACTAAGACAATGCTGGCAGTACGTATTACTGCATTCTATCTGAGTACATAATAGAAGAGATTTTAGTGATAATTGAGGGAGCAGTGACTGTAATATCTGAAAAAGTAATAGTGTAACCCATCAACCCAGAGGTAATAGAGTTCTATGCAGTATGTACTCATTTTATTTTTAGCGGCAAAATAGTATGCACTCATTACGTACGACCTTTTAACATGTTTAGAAGAAAGTGCTACTGAAACAACATGTTTGGAGAATAATACTTCCTTGACTTTTCAAGGTTTTTTGATATAACCAAGTACACATACTTCAAACCATGGTTTTATTATAAATTTTTTTTTAAAGAAAAATTGTCAAGGATAGATATCATGTATGGTGCACGATAGAGTGACCTGCATTAGGATGCTCTATGGTGAAGTATCAACAGAAATACAGAAAAAATAAACATATAAGATGTAACACACCTGCCAGATGACTATAATTCATCTCCACACATCACTGAGCTCAGTCCCAATTGCACCTTCCACTTGTAATGAAAGTTTTCTTTGTGTGATGCGTAGCCGCACCCAAGCTTTATACAGATTTCGCCTCTATAGTAAAATATATGACTCTTATATTTATTTTTTCTTATTTTTTTATAATCAATGGGATCATACAAAACCTTGATTGGTAGCCTAGCAACAAGCTGGGCACCAACCCCCTTTTGAATAGCAACACCTAATCTACAAAAAAGAAACTTACCTACACCACTACTCACATCATTACTAGCAAGACAATTCTTCAATCTCTTAAAAAAACACAAAGTATCATCGCCTAGTTCACCCGACGTGGTAAAGGCTAGAACACCCAAACCATATTCTTTTATTTTTTATTTATTATTCAACTACAAAAAATAATCTCTATGATGATATGTACTAACTTCAATCTCTTATTATCTATATGAACACTCATTCCTTTAAGACTGGTAGTCTTTGCCCACCAAATGTAATGTATTCTAGTATAGTTTTTATTGGTTGTTTGTTTACCGTCATCAATATCTCCAAAGGTGTCATGGAGAACATATTTGACCTGAAAATATCTCTCTAAAGAAAATGTTTGACTGATGCAATTTTTCAGCTTGATTTTCACCAAGAATGGTCATTAGCTTACCTTATTATAAAGCAGGCTGAAGGAAGCAGAAGAAACCATGAAAAAACCAAATTTATTGAGACGTGGAGAAGCACGTGTGTTTTATGGACATGTTTGTGTATTTGATAATAATTCTTTGTGGAGAGGAAAATCATATTATCAAACACACAAAAACCTCCACAAAACACAAATACATTTTGGAATAATGATATTGTTGATTAACCTGCATTTGGAATTCAAAAGGAAAAATAATCAAAATAATAAATAATTGAAACCATGTGACTGGTTAGTTTAAGCTACACAATCTAACAGGTTGATAAAAGAAGTTGTATTTAAGTAAGAATAAAAAGATATGGACTTTTTCAATTAAGATTGAAATAAGATTTGTATTTCCCCCTAGTACATGATGTCTAGGATGAAAGGATTGGGGGATATAAACGCAGTAGATATTGAGGGAGATAACCTCAAATTAGATCTTTATTGAACCATCAAAATCCAAAAACACATAATAGAGGACAATCAAATAGATTAATAGGAACAACCGAATAAGGTTTACCAACAGAAAATAAGATTTTGTAGTTTATCAAGAGCACTGAAAATTGATTTACAAAACACAATAAAATGGTAAGGGTTCATTGATTGGAAAATAAAAAGAGACAAAGAATATAGAGAAAAGAAAAGATTCGGGGTTTATGAATTGAAAATTAGATTTAGTTATTTATACTTTTTCAGCAAAATTCGATAGAATAATAAAAAAAATAACATTACCAATTTGATTTGACTGAGAAAGAAAATTACTTCGATGTGAATCAAATGGAAGAGGAGTTGATTGATCGCTGTCGTATGCGTCAAAAATAATTACACTTTCTTACTACTCAAATATAAATATAGCAAGGGCAAGAAAGGATCGTTCCCACAGAGAGGTCTAGGTTGTCAAGTTGTTTCGATTTCTTATATAAACAAAGGGGGGATTTTTCTGATTTTATGTAAAGAGAATTAAACTAAAAGCAAACAAAGTAAAGCAAGCACACAAATATGTGAAGATATTGGTTAAGGATTTCATCTTCAATCAAAAACATGTTTTCAACACAATAACTAGAATTGATATTTAATCTCAACTTTTATCAAAGGCCCTAAGATACCTTGATCGCAAGAATATCCCGCTAATTTCCTCTTGTCATCAACAAACACATTAAAAGATGTGAATATGAATTCTATCTAAGAGACCTAACGTGTAAAAGCACTAATCAAGTTTAATTCCCTAGGTGCATTAAGTTCTATGAAATCAGGCCAATCAACGCAATTGAACGTGTAAAAACACTAATCCGATTTAACAAAGGTCATAAATCACTTGCGATCACTAGGATGCATCACTATAAGCAATAACCACAGTTATGCTACTTGCATTCAAGGTATACCACTTTTGCGTATAATAAACCCTAAACTAGCAATAGATGTGAATGCAGGTTCAATCAATTGGCCACTCAACTAAACAAGCAATCAAATCATACATGGCGATAAATCTAGTGAATCATGATCGATAATTATGAGACAAAACTAATTTATTGAACAAGAAACATGCTTTGTAAAATCAAATTAGTCCATAACCAATAATAAGATTAACTACTCATGTTAATGGGGTTCATAACAAGAAGAAAAATAAAAGTTTCCATGTCTAAAACCCTAGAACCAAAAGTAGAAGTAAAGATAAAGCAGAAGATAATCCTTCCCGTGATGTTCTCAAACCTTCTTATATCCCTTTTCAATTCTGACCCCGACTCCAAATTAATTCTCTCGCAGCCAATTAGCCAAGCCCAATCGAAATTAATTCTCTCGAAGCCCATTAGCCAAGCCCAATCGAAATAGGTCCAAGTCCTTCCCAGTCGAACAGGGTCAGCTGAGTCAACTCAGACATTGCCGATTCCAGCACTTTACTGCCCAACTCCACTCACATCAACACTTCTTACTCCCCTGCAATTCAGTATCAGCAGCTGCAATTCATGCCAGTTCTCTTTGCATTTCCCCTGTAACAAACAACTTCCATTCCATATCTGTTTAGCATCAACATCTGCTCAAGCTTGCTCTCTCGACCAACTCTCCGCTCAAACCACCTTGTACTCTTATCTGCAGTTGCAGCTGCAATCACCTCAGCAACCACAGCACTAGCAATACAGTCTCGGTAGCTCATCACTTCAGCAGTACAACCTCTCATAGTCCCTCCCATTTGTTGTTCTTCTCTGCAACATCATCACTTGTAACTGCTATCAAGCATACAACCATTGCAAACAACTCGAGCCTACAGCTTCAGCTCAAACATTCTTAACATCTCAGCACCATCTCAGCTCAACTCATACCAACTCCCTCATTGAACTGCAACCCTCCTAAACATTCATCTAAGCATCAAGAGACTCAACCACACCCAGTCACAGCCATATACCACCTGCAATCACTTCACAGCTGCCATGTACTCATTTCCTCCACCTGACTGCAACTTAAATTCCATGTTCACCTGCAACAATAGCTTGGCAGACACTCAAACAGCTTCCTTTGTAGACCTCAGCTCAAGAACTTCCACCAAATTGTTGTACATCAAACTCATCTTGCTACCAGTCTTGCATTCAGTCTCTAGCCATTGCAGTACCACCAACTTCAGTCGCAACACAACCTTTCTTCAATTGCAGCCACTGTCTGCAGCATGACCTACCTGCAATCATAGCTAGCTGACTGCACATTCCATAGCAACCTGCAATCTGAGCTCAAGTCACTCTAAAACACCATTTACTGCCTCATTGCAGCATCAACACTCCCATCTCAGCTCACCGACAAGTGCACATTTCATTCCCTGGGAGCAACAACTACCATGAACTCAAACACCAACAACTTCAAACCACTTCTGCATCTTCTAGTTCATACTCAAACCTGCCAATTACTTGAGCCTTCACCTGAAACCACTCAAACCTCCAGCTGATGGCACAGTTCCATCCCCACAGTTAACTGCATCTTTCAACAAGTCTTCTTTCTTCTTCCATCACAGATTCCTTCATACGGACCCATCTTCTCAACTTAAAAGAACTGCAGCTGCAACCAGCCGAACCCATGATTCCATAACACCTCCATTCTTTTCTGTAATCAACAGCAACCACGGACAGCAACAACACAATTCAGTCACAAGACCAGCAGCACAATCACACTCAACATCCTGCCATCATTCCACAATCACCAGCTCCACCTGCAATTCACAACACCCACTCCCTAGCTCCAATTTCTGAGTCTTCTATGCACCAGTTCTTCAGCTCCAGCTGCTGCAGTTCACTGCCATCTTAGCTTCATAACTACCCAGTTTGTAGCAGTAACCTCACAACACCAACATCTCCCCATGACTGTCAGCTTAAGTCTCATCTGCATACACACCAACACAGCTCATTCATATTGCAGCAAAGTGCACCCTAAAACCTCCAATCTGCACCTTGAATTCAACTCATCTCTTCCTTGTAAGCCTAATTGCATTCATATAATCCCTGCATTCTCAGACTTCACCTGTAACCTGAGCTTACAATCACCAGTTTTATTACTACCATGAATGGCATCAGTTCCACCACCAGTACCTTCTGTAATTGAATCAAAACTCTAGCCAACTCTCAACAGCAGCTTCTTGTTCTTGACCTTGCAGCTTCAGAAACCCTAATAGTCTTCTCAGCTGAATACAACCTTGTTACAGCATCCATCAAGCATAACTGCAACACCTGAACTCCGTCAAAATCACAGCCATCTTCATTTCTTCAAGCTCCGTCGAACCTAAAACCCCTGTAATCTGTAAACAGACCCATCTCGACCATTCCATACCACCACGAACCAAATTACAGCAAACCCATTACATTAAAACTGCCAGAGACTCTCAACACTATACATGATTCATTATAACCAATTTCTCCTCTGAATCTCATCAACTCTTCATTCTCATCTGGATTCATTTAAAACCCCATTTGATCTCTCCATTTTGCACAACAACAATTTCTTCTCGATCTCCATTTTATTCTCGATCTGTATAGCAAATTCTCATGAATTCATCTCTACATTTCTCGATTTCTCTGAGATATTGTGCCGCCATCTCAGTTTCAGGTGGAGTAATGATAAGGGGAAGGAAACCTCTCTGAAATTTAGGTCATCTGTAGGAATATGCAAGTGGATATACCGAGCCCAGATCTAGGAACCTCAGACTGAGGCACCCAGTAATCAGATTCAGGCCACCAAATGATAGCATTTAGTGACTCCACAGTATCCCATTATCCTCGTCCGAGCTCCCAACAACATTTGCTTGCAATGGCGCTTTTGTTCTTCTTCGAATTCTTCCACCCACAAAAGCCGTCTCTTGCTTCTCATATCCACATCTTCTCTTCAGTTTCTTTTCATCACTAAAGCTGTCATGCTTTTCAGACAATGAATTTGCATCACTAAAGCCGACATGCTTTTCAGACAGAGATGAAGAAATAAAAGCAAATAATGAGAAATAATCCGCCTCCAACACTTTTGCCATGTTTCCTCTTCTTTTGTTCCAAAGGACTCCAAAGTACCTAAACACTCAAAAGCAAACACAAGGTACATAATTTACAAGAAAGCTTAGCAAAGAAAGCATAAACAATAGATAAATATTAAGGTGTTTTAGACACCTATCAAATTCCCCCACACTTAGACTTTTCTAGTCCTCGAGCAAATCAAACAAAATAATTCGATATCATACATACAACTCCGTGTCGTCGAGGTTACGGTTACTCTTAGCATAAATAACAAGCCTTAAAACCCCCAGGT
Source organism: Papaver somniferum (assembly GCF_003573695.1). NCBI lineage: Eukaryota > Viridiplantae > Streptophyta > Magnoliopsida > Ranunculales > Papaveraceae > Papaver > Papaver somniferum. The sequence continues at coordinate 114,199,319 of NC_039364.1, forward strand.
GTCCATAGTGGACGAGTTTTAGTCTCGTGAAGGTTTACAAGAGGTGTACCTACAAAACCTTTTACTCCAAATTCCAACTACCTATGAAGAATGAATGACACTAAACATTTTGTACTTGGCATACTATCAATGATTAAGGAGGAAGTACCCACTTTCAAATCCAATTCATAAATTAGTAATATAGCTTTATCAGAAAGTTGAACAAAACCACAATACTCAGAATCGAATCAACCACAATCACATCAAAGGATTAAGACGATGGATATAGAAAGTAGATGGTGGCGGACTGTTGACTAAGGTGAACGGTGTTTCCCATATCTGTCTGAAGGTCACTGCCAAAACAAACCTAAAAATCCTATTGGATTGAGCTACTGGTCTGAATTCTAATATCAACACAGCTGGCATATACAAGGGAACCAGCGGTCGACAAACTTAATTCTAGATCAATTCACTGGCATATACAAGGGAACCAGTGATCGATTTAGTCAACACAATAATAATATATATATATATTTTTTTCAAATCGACAACATGATTGGATCTTTTGGATCCAAGCGCATGATTCTTGTCAGCAGATTACATGGTAATTCCCATGGATCCTGCATTCCACGCTTGTTTAGGCGACGGAGACAGGGAGAACACACACATATTGCTATCCAAGTGTCAGTCTTTTTTTCTTTTTTATGTACACCTTTTGGTCAAATTGGTCTGGTCTTTTTTTTTTTTTTGGTAGTAACTCAATCACTCTATTTCATCTTAGAAGTGATAATAATTCGATGCTGGTGGCCCACCAAATCACTTAGAGAAACAATAGATAAATATGGAAAAATAAAAATAGAACGTGATATGGTGACGACTCCGAGATATGGTGACAACTAACATGTTATTTATTTTTATGTTTTGTTCGTTTTCATATGAATAGACTCTACTAATGGGTTCCTCAACTCCTATGTTTTCATTAGTGTAAGGCACAAGTTGCTAGATTTCGGAGTTAATAAAGCAGTTTTTTCTTTTTCCTATTTTTTTTCACTAAAGGCATCAAATCAACTAACTATACAAACATATAAATGCTCCCCCACACTTAAACTTTACATTGTCCTCAATGTAAAATTTAGTCATTCGAAGTAAAGTTCAAGGTGGGAAATTCCGCAAATGATATATAAGAACAAAGATAAAATGCTTAAAAATAAAAAGATAAAGATACAAAACTAGTGGGTTGCCTCCCATGCAGCGCTTGGTTTAAAGTCGTCAGCCCGACTTGCAAGACGAATTCCCCATACACCAATAATCTGAAAAGTTGGGGGTCCTCCCATAGAGACTGTTTTGCAAATACTCGCTTCACACAAATATTAGTACAAGAAAACAGAAGTGAAGCTATCGCCCCATAGAAGTTTCCCCCACACTTATTCTTTTCTACACTTGGAAGTGTATAAAGAACATAGAAATCAGGAACTTCTGTGGTTTCTTCTTTGCAAACATTCATAGTATGAGAATTAAAAGTTTCTAATGGCGGATATCGAGAAACAAAGTCATCTAACAATATTCTCGAAGCACATACATTCAAGCCAATAAGAGGTAAAGGAGAAAGATTAATAGGAAAAGGGTTAGACAAACCTTGCAACTCTTGTATTATGGTATCCTCTTCATCCTTAGAAAATTCAAGTGTATTACTTACCTCTTGTATATCGTGGTCCTCTATCAATACTTGCAAGCATTCTTCATCCGTTCTTTCCTTAACCAAAGTCTCGACATCAACATCATCATTATGGTCATTTGCAAGCTCTATTGGGTCTTCCACAACATTAGTCATAACGGTCACATTCTCAACACACTCATCTTCGTCTTCATTTTCAGACTCACCGAAATCAGAATCTTCGTCGGTTTTCCAACCTTTATAACGACGTCGTTTAAGTTCCATATGAATGGTTCTACTAATTTCATCGGCAAGCTCTTCCGAGGCTCCATCATCTTCCAACTTGTATAATTTCTGTGCAAGTTTTCTAACGTTCACACGCTTACCACCATTGGCTACAATAGGTTCTCTTTCCAATGACTCTTCCCTTTGAATGGGTGAATGATCATAACTACGATCCAGAGTCGGGTAAGAAAAAGTGTTGCAGAAATTGGCTTGTGTGGCGTTCTTTCTATCACGGTCAAGTTGGTCTAGTCTTTGTTGCATGTCTTGCAATCCATTCATAATCTGCATAAAACTAGAATGTAGCCAATTAGAAGTAGAATTGTTCCACCTTGGTGCTTGACTTACATACCCACTACAAGGTTGTTGTTGGTATGTATGAAAATCACTATAAGGTTGTCTAGGATATGCATCATAACCAATAAATTGGTTTTGATTGTATCCCGTAGATGGTGGGTAATTTTCATAGTGTTGAGGTTGTTGAAAACCGTATCCATTGTTCCAATATGCTCCTTCCATGTGACAATAAGTATCTGAAACAAGAGTTCTCAAAACTATGTCAAAACCAGAAAATAATAAAAACTAAAAACAAAACTAAAAATAAGAAACCAAAATCAAGTGACAACCGCTGCCTTCCCGGCAACGACGCCAAAATTTGATCGCTGTCATATGCGTCAAAAATAATTACACTTTCTTACTACTCAAAATATAAATATAGCAAGGGCAAGAAAGGATCGTTCCCACAGAGAGGTCTAGGTTGCCAAGTTGTTTCGATTTCTTATATAAACAAAGGTGGGATTTTTCTGATTTTATGTAAAGAAAATTAAACTAAAAGCAAACAAAGCAAAGCAAGCACGCAAATATGTGAAGATATTGGTTAAGGATTTCATCTTCAATCACAAACATGTTTTCAACACAATAACTAGAATTGATATTTAATCTCAACTTTTATCAAAGGCCCTAAGATACCTTGATCGCAAGAATATCCCGCTAATTTCCTCTTGTCATCAACAAACACATTAAAAGATGTGAATATGAATTCTATCTAAGAGAACAACCTAACATGTAAAAGCACTAATCAAGTTTAATTCCCTAGATGCATTAAGTTCTATAAAGTCAGGCCAATCAAAGCAATCGAACGTGTAAAAGCACTAATCCGATTTAACAAAGGTCATAAAGCACTTGCGATCACTAGGATGCATCACTATTGTAGATGGTGGATTTTCGAAAAGGGCTAAAATCGTGAACTCATAATTATACGAAGATCTGATCTAGCAATCAGACGTGAGTATTGAGACACGAGTCTCTCATCGAATTCTAAACGAAGAGTACTTTCTCTCAGAGTACATGTAGATATGTAGTCTCACGACTGGACAACGGAATATCTCATGAACACTGAACACTTTCAGTGATTATTTCTATATAGTATCACGAGATGGACGGCTCCTAGACAACTTGCTCTGCTAGTATAGAGCGATAACGTCTTCAGGAACAAACAACGAGTTTACCCTGACTATATAAAGGATATGACTTACCGACAAGCTCATATCGGGATAATTAATGCTCCTAGACAGCTTGCTCTGCTAGTATAGAGCCACAAAGTTAATTATTCCTAATTAAGATTAATTCTGCCGTGACATTCACTACTGAATTCCCAGAATAATCTATTATTGCTCATATTCCATGGTCGAATCCACAACTGGTCCCATGGAATGGCAATAACAATTGCTCCTATTCCATGGTCGAATCCATGACTAGTCCCATGGAATGGAAATAAACAATTGTTCTGATTCTATGATCGAATCCACGGCTTGCTCTCATAGAATATCAATAACTATATTATCTCATTACTCCGATTTCATGATCGAATCCACAACTGGTCTCATAAATGGTAATAAATAAAACTTAATTACTCCGATTTTATGGTCGAATCTACGATCCCATGGAATGGTAATGCTCACTTTATTATTCTGAATTCGTAGTCGAATCCTCAGCTGATCCTATGAATTAATAATAAACATCTTATTACTCAGTTTTGTGAATTATTCTCCACTGAATTCCACAATTAGTAATAAATAATCAACAACCGGGCATCTGAGCTACCTCTAAGTAAGCCCCGATCCAAATGGTGAAAGTCTGTTCAACGACGATGCACTAACAGTCACCGCAGGAACGAGTATTTCAAAATACAACGGAACGACGAACCTATGCAAAATAGGGAAGAAAATAATAAATAATTAAAAATATTGACCAGGGTGCTGGGAGCACGGACACACGACAGACCGACCGTGTCGTGGTCAATCCCACGCCAGTTTTATATTTTTAATGCATTTTTATTATTTTCCATGATTTGATAAAAATTCTCTCATTTTATCAAATCTCCTTCGTCTCGAGGAAACTCCTAGGTTTCATGATATTTTCATAAATTCGTAAAAAATAATATAAAATTAAGGAAAGAAGTGTGGGGCGTGACCGTTGGCCAACAGGCCATGCCTTGGTCCCATCCGGCCCCACACCTCACGGTTCCTCATTATTTTATTATTATTATTATTATTATTATTATTATTATTATTATTATTATTTCTCTAATTTCATGAAAAAACTCCTTAATTTCATGGTATTTTTTGCACAAATCATCATATAATAATAAAATAAAATTATGAAAACTTGTGGGACCGGGCCACTAGCCGACCGGCCATGCCCGAGCCGGTCCCACACGCCCTTTGCTTTATTATTATTTATCCTATTTTTCCTTGAATTCATCAAATTCCTTGATTTTATGGTATTTCTCTCAAATTAGGAAAAATTCCCTCAAATCATCAAAAATACCTAAAAATATTAAAAAATTATGAAAAACTCGTGGGACCGGTCCATAGCCGTCCGGCCATGCCTCCATGGTCCCACACGCCCGTGTTTTTATTATTTTAATATTTTTCTTCCATGAACTCATGAAAACTCCTTCAATTCATGGAAACTCCCTAAATTCATCAAATTTCTCAAAATTCATGAATTTTTCATAAAATCATCAAAATATTATAAAATTAAGGAAAAGGCACCACGGGACCGTGGTCACGACCGGCCGGACATGCCTTGACCACGGCGGTCCCACGCCTCATTCCTTATTTTATAATTATTTTTCATCATCTCATGGTGTTTTCCTCAGTTTCGTCGAAACCCTAATTTTGGCATATTTTCTCGAATGGATGCTCAATTGCACGCCAGAAAATATCAAAATTCTCAGGACTGAGACGCGGACGCCTTGAGAACACGAGCACTCTATCTTGACTAACCAAGATTGGCTCTTTGGCTCACGGAAGCCGGTCCCATCAATTTTCACAGTTTTGACCTAATTTGCACAATTGCTCGTATTAGGTCCAAAACTCTTCCAAACACTTTGGATTTTCATGAAGTGATCGTCAGGCGGTCACGTGACAACCCAGGGCCGGTTTCATGACTCCATGGTCGGTCCCTCACATCGTCATAATTAATTAGGGTTTCTCACCTAAGGCTCAGACGAGCATTTTTGAATAAATGATTAAGCCAGCATTTAATCATTCTTCCACCAACAAATCGTCAACTCTTCAGGAGTTCTTAGTATTTGCTCACGTGAGCATATGGACACTACATGGTTGATCCACGGTCCCATATAGTCGCTCCCTCCTTCGTCCTATGGTTAAACTTCTGACGAACCATGAATCGATCATCAATTGATCAAATTAGGGTTTCTGAATCCAAGGATCATCATTCCAGATTCCAACCTTAATAATTTTACGACGGCCTCGTGGTCATTAATTTTATTAATTATGCTCGGCTCAACGACCAGTATTCTAATTAATATTTTTGGTACGCTTCCAATAATCCATCAGATGAGCAACACATGCTCAGACGATCAAATATTCAACAATTCATCACATGAGCAACACTTGCTCAGATGATAAATATTTGCTCAAACCAAGGAATATTGGTTCAACAATCAATATTCAACGATCCATCGAATGAGCAATACTTGTTCACTTCATCGTAAGAATTACACCTCTGTCTCATGACATGTTCAACTCATGAGTTTCAGAACATCATGTTCAACTCAGCAACTACATGGACTCATCGTCCCATCAAACCACGAAGTCATCAATTGACTAACATACCACGAGACGTCAATCATGTCACTTTGGGGGGGATATCACTTAGGGTTTTGGTCTGGCGGTCTACGACACGTATGTTCAAACACACGATGGAATGTGAGCAAGTCGTGCAATCAGTTGAAGGAATTCACGAGGTAGTGGGTGGAAAATCGACCAAGTCTCCACACGTTGAGCAACTGGTTTCAAACACAATCTCCACTTCCCCACTTCTTGATTCCATCAACTGTCACACTTCATGGGGTCATGGTGTCTAAAATTCCAGCAATATAAATAAGTCTCTGAATCATGATTGAATCATCAGCATCATCAATCTCACGTCAAACTGACAACACGAGATCATCAACTCATCAATTGAGCAACTACTCTCAATTGAGCAATTTCAATCATTCAGAGCTTATCATATTCAGAATTCACACACCCACAATCTTTGATTACCATTGATTCCACGCATTTCCCAGCTTCCCTCCTACAGATCAACCCATCCTCTCTTGTGACCGAATTTACTCTGGAACGGTCATTGTCTTGATTTAGGCCGGAGTACTACAGATTGATCTCTCGAATCTAAAACACCACCTTTGCAGCGGTGCTTCTGTTTGAGGTTTAATATTTTGCTCGGTTCGAGGAGTCTCCTCCGTACGGTCGTCTCCTCAATTCCTTAAAAACCAGCAAATCGTTTTTCCCCATCTACAGATTGGCGACTACAGTGGGAGATCATTCTCTCGGTTGCAATCTCACAATCTCACAAAGATGGTTGATCTTAGGTCCGATTCAGTTACCAATCCGGGTTCAACACCCGACTCTCGCATCGCAATTTCTAGTGATACTGCAATCGCAAGTACTACTCCTCTCAACATTTCAGGCTTCAGTGGTACCGCTAATACCACTCCTCCAGCCAGCAATGTCATGCCACATGTTACTAATCCTCCTCCAAGTACTGGTGCTCCAGTAATCACCCTTGCAAGTGACGGCACTGGCGCCATCAACAATCCACTCTTCGGTCGGTCTTCTGAAGAAACCAGAGGAAATCAGTGATATACACATTTATGTGTCTATTTAGTTCTCAATTTTCTGTATTGTTAGACTCGATTAAGTACTTATTGTGTTATTTTGTGTTCTTGTAGGAAATTTTAGAGAAATAAGCCCTTGCGGTGAAATGGGATCAAAAAGTGTTTTACACCCCGGGGAAATGTACCGTAGGCACCCCAGAAATGCACCGGAAGCGTCACAGAAATGTCCCGGAGGAACCCATAAAAATTACTATTTCCACCCCAATGATATTCGCACCCCAACACTCTGGATAAGGGGAACCTTCTGCAACAATTTGAATTTGTGTTTTTGGCGGGAAATGAAGTTTTCAACTGGCAAAATTTTGATTGTCAAAATGAATGGGTTAGAGTGCGATTAAATCGCTGAAAATTGGCAGAAAGATGTGATTTGGCATAAGGAACAAAGTTTGGGTGTCGAATTTAATCGGAATTGGCTGGAAATATCGATTTGATTCTCGAGCTCAAAACAGAGCTACACGGACTGAACACACCCTGTACACGCTGTTGTGTGTGTTTTGGCTATGCATGGAAGTGATTAAGGGACGTTCGACGACTTACTAGGCGTTGGAGAGCTGAATTGGAGTGTGCAGAACCAATTCTAACGTGTGACAGAGTTAATTTTGGAAATTTTCGTTATTATTGGCAACCGAGAATATTTGGATTAAATGGAGAATATACACAAGTAATGTTGGGATTTTTGGTCCTAAAACACTATAAATAGGCTCTTTGGGTCTACTAGAGAGGGTGTCGAGAGTCTGGGGGGGCTGAGGAGAGCCGAGAGAATCAAAAGAAGAGGTCGATAGGCGAAGAAGTTCTGCTGCTGCTCAGCCAAGAACACGAAGAACATTGTACAGTCCAGGAAAGTCGTTGACTAGTGTCGCAGATTTGCGACAATTTTCAGTTCCTTTCCCGCGACTTCGGTGTTGTGCTTACAGCACTTCTGAAGTGCCGTTGTTCCCTGACGCTTTCTGTTGGTCGCAAAGAACGGTCTTAAAACGATTTTCTTCTTATTTCATCATTTGTATTCAACTTTTGAGCATTAATAAAATCTTTTGAGAGCATTTTTACTATGCTGAGTTAAACCCCAACACTGGGACGACGGAGGAGGCCGAGCTTCATACATGGGTAATTTAATTAATTCTTTTTAAGAATTTTGCATTAAAAATTAATTGAAATATGATTTGATTAAATTGGGTGTTATTTGATTAGATGGGTCATGCTTAGCTTAGGTGATTTGATGTTCCATTCTTAACATTTACAATCAATTTTCTGAGAATCTACTTTGGCAAAATAAGAGTCCATATAACTTATGTTTTGAGCGATTATTGTCGAGAATAATTCATTGAGCCCTATTTTATGAAGATTGGCCGAATCATTAGTCCCAGTACCTCTCACCATTGTTAATATTTTATTGTATATATTTATATATTTTTTATAAATCTAAAAATCCTTCACCTTCACAAGTCTTAGAGTTCGAACCCTCATTACTACAACCACGGAAAAATCTTTAATCATTTTGGCGCCGCCGACGCGGATTTGTGCTTAGGTAGAATTTTTAGGTTTTTATTATTTTTTTTACTATTATTTGTTCCTTTTTACGTTTCTTTTTGTGTCTTTGATTTAAAGGTTCGAAGTGGAATACTAAGGACTTGGGAACAAAAAGCTTAAAGCTAAAAGCTAAAAGCTAAAAGAGAAGAAAAAAAAAGACATAATTTTTTTTAGGATTTGTAAATAGGCTTTATTTTTCATAATTTTTGTAATTTTTGGACTTTTTATTTGGACTTTATTCTGGAAAATTGGACTTTATTCTTTTTTTTTAACCCTATGGAAGGGTATTATTATTAAAAAAAAAAAATTTATATAAACTGTGTGCAGGGAAGGACGACGATTACTATATCGTCTCGGCCCCTCGGGTTCGTACACGGCATATGAGTCGTGGCCCGAGTCGACGACAACGGTTCATCGCCCGTTTGGTACGGGAGGTAAGTCCAATCGAAACACCCGCGAATCTCCTGCAAGCGGGTTACTGTCTGCCTTAAGGTGATAATTGTTTGAGGATGAACCAGACTGTTTTTAAATTCCTAGTAAAGGGCAAGGCCTGGCCAATACAAGATAAGGGTTCGGATTTCATCACCGCTCCCTTCTTGCCCGCCTTAGGAAAACGAAACCTAACGCGAATCCAAGCTTAAAATTTGGAATAGAACGAGACCGATAGGGTAACGAGCTTAATAGGAAACTTGTTCGAAAAATATTGGTTGCTCTTTAAGCACACTCCAAAGTTCATGATGATTTCTGTGAGTTGAATGCGTGACTGCGCCGCCTTGTGATAGCGGTGAGGCCTTGGGTATCAAAGCTCCACTGAGCTTCCCTCGCCTCAATTCAACTTACTTTGACTCGGATTGATTCCAAAGGGGTGTGCTCAAATTGCAACGAATTCCCTTTCGAAAGATAGAAGCTGGTCTAGAAACAATCTAAGTGGAGCCATCATGCTTTTTGTTTGCTAGAAATCTTTAGGTTTGTTTTGGTGGAGTCGAGTCGGCCTTGTTTGTGGTTATGTAAAATCCCCTTGCAATTAAGAATGTCGAACTGGTATGATAGAAGCCAATACAATGAGTATCGACCTAAATTTGAATATGGACATCATCATTTTTATGACCATGGTGGGAATAGTAGTTGGGAACGCCAACCTTTTCAAGGTTATGGTTCATACCATGGTGAGCCCAATCACTATCCACACACGCATCAGTCTTACGAGCAAGAATATTATAGTACTAGTTCTTCGTCTCTAGAGGATACAATCAAACTATTGAAAAGTAGTCCTTTTTATGATCCTTCTGATAATTCCTCTTTACTAGAGTCAACACGTAAGTTAGCTGAGTCGACGCGTAAGTTAGCTGAGATGAATAGTATAATTATAGACGAAAGAACTACAATAATGAGTGAACCTTCTTTAAAAGACCACCTCAAGCGGATGGCTGAGACGAACGAAAGAATTGCTCGAAATTACTTGAATTTCCAATATAGTGTATCCAATAATACCCTTGAGAATGAAGATAGTTATTTACATAATCAAGATAACAAGGTTATAATTGGTAGCACTACTTGTTTTGATGAGGTTCGATCTTTTTCATGTTATTATGATGGGGATAGTGTTGATGGAGAATCATACTTATGTAGGAATAGTGATCAGGAAATGGATACTCCAATTGAGCTTTACAATGATAATATTATTTCTATTTCAAATCCAAATAATTTTAATAATTATTCACCTATTCAAAAGGACGAGGATTTGACTAGAGATACCCTCGTTTTAGACGATGTAATATTTCCTGTCTACGAAGCCGATGATAGTTTTGAGGAACGAGTTTATTCGGAGAAAATTGTTTTAGAGTCTAGAAATTTAGAAACATTAGACTTAGAAAAAGAAAATGAACTCTTAGAAATGAGTGAGGATGAACCCGACTTAGAAGAATCAATTGACCATTTTCAGGAACCCGATGACCTAGAAATTAGGGAAGTTGTGACTAGTCTTTCTAGAGACACAGAAAACTCTAAGTTTGGGGGTGATTATCAGTCTCCGGGTTCTTTAACTCTTAGAAAGTTCCCTCGTGTAGGACGTGACATTTGTGCCTCAACCATCTTACAAGATTATCTTCGTACACTTTTACCTGAACCTAATGATGCCAGAGAGAAGCTCAGTTGTTAGAAACCCATCCTTTGGTTGATGTGGTTAACCCAGGCTATGATACCCAGATTGACTTTGTTTTCCCACCAAATAGTTTTCTTCCAACTGTGGGAACGTTTATATTCCAAATGTGTCGAATATTAAGTTGTGAGACTAAACCTAAATGCTTTAGGAAATTAGAATCGACACATTTGCTTAAGAATGACCACTACTCTCATTGTGGTCAACTTTGTAAGTCATATCTGATTGACTTAGAGGATCCGCAATTATTTAGGTTATTACTTCGTGATTCTAAGTTCGTATTTGAGTTTTTACAGACTCTAAGACCTAGTGATTCGGATCCCATCTATGAAGAAACGCAACCAATGAAAATATTCTATTTAGATCCTTTCATAGAACCTGAACCTGAACCGCAATTAGCGATAGTTTTCAGGAAAATAGGTAAGGGCATGCTTTTCTTGTCCATTTTCTTGGTTCACTGCAGTTTCCTATGGTCAGCTCTATTTGGTTTTGAAGACCCACAATTATTTCGACTGTTACTTTATGGTTCGAGTTGACCAATCCTTTTCTAAGTCTGGCTGAAGACTTTAAACTTAGCACTTCTTGGGAGGTATCCCATGCTCATGCAACACGGTAATATCTGTCCTTAACTCTTTCGCTTCAAATGGTAACAGTTTCTCCTTGTTCATGCTTTTAGTTTCATCTTTAGAACATTGAGGACAATGTTAGATTTAAGTTTGGGGGTATGGGAGAGACTTTTTAGTTGCAATAAATAAACTCCAGAGCCTAGAAATTTATGCGTATTTAGGATGATACTAACCAATCTAAGTGGATGGAAGCATTTTGGTTGTAGGAGTTGAGGAACCAATCTGATTAGATGGAAACATCTAGAAGAGTCTATTCATAAAAGCACAGCGCTCAGGTGTTAGAAATAACATGATAAGTTTCACCATATCTCGTTGAGTCCTTTTCACTTCTATTTTTATTTTTCTTTTTAAATATGTTTCTAAGTGATTTGGTGGGGCTCACGATTCAAGTTGTTACCAATGCTAGGGTGAATTAGAGTGATTGAGATACCATGAAAAAAAAATAAATAAAAAAAAAAGAGTTGAAAAAATAAAATAAAAATTGAGACCAGACCATTTGACCAAAAGGAATAAATTCAATAAAGTCGACCACTGATACCCTTGTATATGCCAGTTGTGTTGACCTAGAGTTAGGTTATCGACCACTGGTACCCTTGTATATCCAGTGTGTTGATATTAGTCAGACTAGTATCTCAATCCATTAGGATAGGTTCATTTTGGCGGAGGCCTTCAGACAGATATGGGAAACGCCGTTCACTTAGTAAACATCAAAACCATCTATGTTTTTCTATATCCATCTTCTTGATCTATCCATATGATTAGTTTGACTCCGAATATGATGTCCATAGTACAACTATCTGAGTAGAGCTCTGTCACATATATATGAATTTTAGTATGCTTGAGTGCAAACTCGTGTACATCAATTGGAATTTCTCATCAGGGTACTTCCTCTTGTAGTCAATAAGTATGCCAACCAAGGAGATTCTTTAGTGCCTTCCAAGGTTCGTTGTAGATAGCTAGGGTATGGAGTAAAGGTTTTGTGGGTACACCTCTGGTAAACCCTCCGGAGACAACACTCCGCCACTAGGGCCACCTAGGGGTTCAAATGATTTTCCTTTCTAGAATAAATTTGCTCGAGGACTAGCAAATAATAAGTTTGGGGGTATTTGATAGACGCATTTATGTGTCTATTTTTTCTCAATTTTCTGTATTGTTAGACTCGATTAAGTACTTATTGTGTTATTTTGTGTTCTTGTAGGAAATTTTAGAGAAATAAGCCCTTGCGGCGAAATGGGCTCAAAAAGCAGTGTTTTACACCCCGGAGAAATGTATCGTAGGCACCCCAGAAATGCACCGGAAGCGTCACAGAAATGTCCCGGAGGAACCCATAAAAATTACTATTTCCACCCCAATGATATTCGCACCCCAACACTCTAGATAAGGGGCACCTTCTTCAACAATTTGAATTTGTGTTTTTGGAGGGAAATGAAGTTTTCAACTGGCAGAATTTTGATTGTCAAAATGCATGGGTTAGAGTGCGATTAAATCGCTGAAAATTGGCAGAAAGATGTGATTTGGCATAAGGAACAAAGTTTGGGTGTCGAATTTGATCGGAATTGGATGGAAATATCGATTTGATTCTCGAGCTCAAAACAGAGCTACACGGACTGAACACACCCTGTACACGCTGTTGTGTGTGTTTTGGCTATGCGTGGAAGTGATTAAGGGACGTTCGACGACTTACTAGGCGTGGGAGAGCTGAATTGGAGTGTGCAGAACCAATTCTAACGTGTGACAGAGTTAATTTTGGAAATTTTTGTTATTATTGGCAGCCGAGAATATTTGGATTAAATGGAGAATATATGCAATCAATGGTCGGATTTTTGGCTCCAATTCACTATAAATACAAGGAAAAACAGTTTGGGAAAGGGTGTCGAGAGTTTTGGAGCTTGAGGAGAACTGAGGAGCAAGAAATCACCATGAACAGCAAGCTTCATGCTGCTGTTTTATGCTGCTGATGAAGATGAAGAACACGAAGAACAGACTCTCAGAAACCATCGTTCTTCAACAGTGACAACGACAATGGCTCGTGGGTCGTAGGTGTGGGTCTTAGAACCATAGCGACAACAACAGTTAGATTTTATCGTTTATTCTGGACGCCTTTTGTGCGTCGCAGATTACAGTTTCACACCATTTTCTCTTCTTCTCTTTATTGTAAACACCAATTGAGCTTAATAAAATATTTTGAGAGGTATTTCACCATGATGAGCTAAACCCAACATTGGGACAACGGAGGAGGCGATTTTCGTCATTTTGGTAAATTTAATTTATTATTTTTATGACTTTTGCATTGATTTAAAATTGAAAAATGATTTTGATTAATTAGTTATTATTTTATTTGATGCGGCATGCTTGCTTAAATGTTTGATGTCCCATGCTTACGATTTATAACTAATATTCTGAGAATCTATATTGGCAAAATAAGAGTCCTTACATTTTATGTTTTGAGCGATAATTGTTAAGGATAAATAAAATGTACCATATGCATGAGAATTGGCCAAGTCCTTAGTCCCAGTAACTCTCTACCAATTTTTCAATATTTGTACATATATTTATTTTCTAAAAAAATTATCCTTCACAAGTCCGAGAGTTTGAACCTCATTACTACAACCCCCACGAAAAATCTTTAATCAATCAGCCTACCATAGTTGATCTCAAGAAGGTTCAGACTGACGTGGAAACAACACAGAAGCAGTTGTGTTTTTATATTAAAACTCTCACAGACAAGCTTGCGTCTGAACGAACTCAGCCTCAGCGCGAGAAAGGAAAAGCTAAAGAAACATCTTCAACCGCTGATCCTGAAATCTCTCCAATCCATGTGGTACATGATGAAGAATTCCGCAAAGCTGCAGATGACTCTCCAGCAACGGAACCTGCAAGTTTCATCACTCGTGAAGATATGAAGTGCTTTTTTGAGGATCGATGAAAAGACAAGACATCATCCGTCCATCGTCACCAACCTCCATACTGCCATACAGAGGATTCCTCTTTCAAAAGGTTATACCGCTCCAACATTCATTCTTTATGATGGAACATGCAATACTCAAAAACATATTTCTCGGTTTATGGAATTATTGGGCGAACACGAGCACAACCATGTCGTCCGTCTGGAGAAATTTTCAAAATCCTTGAAAGGAAGGGCATACACCTGGTACAACAACATCGCATCGTGAAGTATCACCGATTTGGTAGAGATGATTAATGCTTTCTACAGAAAATACTTCTTCGTGTCAGAGCAAGTCACTCTCTCTGATCTGGGAAGGATGTTTCGAAGAAGCAGCGAACATCCTGATAATTATGTGAAAAGGTTCAGAATTCAAGCATTGGACTGCCACGACCCAAACGTCACATAGCAACAACTTGCAGACTTATGCGTCAACAAAATGATCCCGATCTACAGAGACTTGATGGAAAACCTCCGGTTCTACACTTTCTCAGAACTTCATGAAGCAGCCAAAACGATCAGCGACTACTACACCTGCTTTACTGAGCAAAGTCTACAAGGTCGAGGAACCTCGGAGCAGCCGAGGCCTGATCAACAAACAGTACGATGTCCAACCTTCCATGAACGTTGTTGCTCAAGGAAGAAAAAGGAAAGCTTCTGCTCAAACATGCGACATCCAACACCTCTTCCTACAAAAGCATCACGGAAGGATAACCAATCTTGCACAAACCTCGACCTGGCATCAACGAAGGGGAAAATGATCGGACAGACTAAACTTCTCATGAAGGAGTGATCGAGTTACTGGAAGTCTGGGTTCAAGACGGTGCAATCAAACTGTTGCTCATCATAGAGAGCCAACATGAAGAATCCAAGGTACTGTCACCTTCATAGATTTATCAATCATTCGACAAGTAACTGCAATATTTTGAAGCACGTCACCAAAGAGAAGGTTGATCCACAATAGCTTCAACTGGGCACTGGAGGAGTACACAAAAATCCTCTCCCAATCATAACCTTTACACTCTCTGAACAACCTATCAAAGAGGCAGTTCAATCCTTGGTCGAACGTGAATTGCTCTATCTGTCGAAGGCACAACAGAGAGACATGTTCACAGCACTGAACCACATCGTGTCAAGAAGTCCATTCCGTAAATACTTCTTGAGCCTCCAGCCATAAACCAAGAGATGTACGACTGGGGACTGCTTACCACAGTCAAAGAAACGAATTTGGAAGAACATTGATCGATTCCGGCACCGCCATCAACATCATTCCACTGAAAACCTCAGAGCCGCAGACATCAGTCGACAAGAAGCTACTCATGCTCCCATCTCAATCAGAGACCTTGAAGGAGCGCTCAGAATACTTATGGCTACATCACTCTCAAAGTGAACATAAGTTCAACACTGGACAAAAACCAAGTTTCACATAATCAGGAAGATCCAGGATATGACATGTCCTTCATACGAGCGTGGATCCATGCTAAAAATACGGGTACTTACAGAGCGCCTTTGGTTACACGTCTCTCCAACGAAGAAATTTCTGATCCAGAAGATTTGACGGACATTCCATCATCAGAGTACTTGGAGGAATTTCAAACTTTGATGAGGTTGAAGAAAGAACCTGCAAAAGATGCATATACATCCATTAAGAGGTTCCGCACTCAGGCAAGTCTCATCCCATGTCTATGTCATTTATTTCCTCACATGCTATCCTAGCATGGGGACTCAATTCTGCTAGCAACTCTGCAAGACGTTATGAATGGTAGCTTCACCACATTAGTATTTTACCAAGTGGTTGAATCTGACGCTCCTCCGAATCAAGCACTGAAACATTCATTACCGAGATGATGTCCAAACATGGCAAACAACACTTTGGGCGTTTCTCCTGCTAGTCCATGTGTTCCATAAAATCAGAAAGCTCTAATATATGCACAAGTCTCGAATCCCACTACTGCAACGAAAGGGATGCTGAATCAACAGAAGATACTCCAGGGCCGAGACGATCAAACCCCTAAGATATTCGATGCTTAAGGGATATACGCTTCAACACTCAAGCATCTAAAAAATCTATCAAATTGTACTCCCAATCAAAGAGTACAACTTCAGCACAAATATCTCGATGATGATACATTGATTCAACACCAGCACGATCAAAGTGTAACTAAACAATAAGTCTTCATTATCCCATGATAAGACTTCTGAAGCATATGCAACATCATTCATACATGGATGGCACTAACTCCTTCAACATATACTGGGCAACCTGAGGTGATTCCGTGAAACTTCATCAACGGGTTTTCTCTACATCACAAGCCCCTGCATTATTGAGGAACTTTCTCTCTTCACCAATCACATCCAGTATGAAAATTGTTGATGCTATTTACCGCAACAATGTTGACTCACTGACAAAGCCAGATCGTGGTAAAGTTATGCTTTCAGGAGCATTCAGGTTGAACTCTCAGTACACCTTCATCTTACGGACGCCCAACTCATCAACTAGTTCATGAATGTAAAAGGCTCACTGGATGAAGGAGCAAAGTTTATATCTATAATCATGGTTTTAGCCTTTTCGGTCTTTGGAGAAACTTCAACCATGGTATCAGCATCAACAATAATCTCTATAGGAACACCATCCATGATCTCAGCATCGACAAGGATCTTTGGAGCGTAATCATTCATGGTTTCAGCACCAACAACGGTCTCAGGAGCAACATCCTCAGGGCTTCATCAACTAATCATTCTCTGAAGTGTTACACATGAAGCGGACTTCTCTAAGACCAATGATTCATATCAAGATGTGCGGACCTGATAACATGCTCACATGAAAGTCTTCCCAAAGCTGGCACGACTGGTGGGCATAATCCAAAGTCTTCTACAAGATGTTCTCATCACCTCTATAAATGAGATACAACACACTCCAGGACATGGGTTTGGAAAAACGTACTAATGGGTGAGGAATGGGACAAATCTTCCTCAACGAAAGATGTTCGTCTATGTCTCTTCTACAACATACCAAAAGGGCGCATTAATCGGACATACGAGCTGAAAGATACGACATTTACTGTCAGGTCTATGAAATCTGAAAATTTGCACGGGATTACAAGTTATGAAAGTGCATACTTTATTGATTGCCCTAGACATCTCCAAACTTAAGCATTCTGGTTGCATATGATTCCTCCGTCTCTTAGCTTCGAAAATTGGGGTCAATCGTCAGATTCCGACGTCGTATGAGGTTCCTACAGCTTCTTGAGCGTACAACATGCAAACAACAATTTTTAGACGGGATTCATAACTTCCACAGTCGATCGGTGTCCACCAGGTCCTTCCGCTAAATCCTTCATCAAGGTACATCCAACTTCGACCATCTAGGTCTTTACATCAATTTTTCTACCTGGGTCCTCTATCTAGGTCTCACCAGAAGAAGGGAAAACGAAAGGGAGAGACTTAACAAAGTACTGGGGACTGACGGTCCACTTGTCAAGACGATCGATTTCACAATCCAAAACCGATCAAGAAATCAAGACCAGAATAAAACCTCACATCTCTCAGAAGTCCAAGGTTCAAGATATCATGGAAAGAAAACTAAATAAAGTCAGCAAAATAAGATTTCTGCTTTTCTTCTTCTTCAACACGGCATCACTGGTGGTGAAAGAAGTGTCACCTTCCACCGCTTTCCTTATAACATCAATCTTTTGACGAAGCCACTTCAGATTGAAGCCAAATTCTTCAGCTTTCTTCAAGTTGTACTCCCAATCAAAGAGTACATCCCGGGTGACAATATTTCCAGTTGTGATGCGGATATCATTTATAACACGCAATATGGCTTCTACTTGCCTCGTTAAGAAATAACTATGCTCCAGATCCTTGGTAACGACGATGTGCCCATACATCTTCCACGGTTTCTCATACAAGCCTGCATATCCAATGGGAACGCTGAATCCGCCAACTAGTTCATGATACGGGAGTGAAGCATCGAACGGAGGATCAAAAGAAACTCCTGCACTTGGATATTCATGCTTACGGTTCTCAATTACTGGAGCATCCTCCAGGGCAACAGTTTCTTCAGTATTCTCTACTGGTGTTTCGGTTTCTTCTATCACTGAAGCAGCAACAATATGAGTTTCCAAGCTTCAATGACAACCTTCTCATGGCCTTGAAGTGCAGATATGGTTGTCTCTTCATCAATAACTCCAGGGCAGTTTGAGTTATCCTCATTGGTTTCAATATCCTCAACTTCGGTATTTGGCACCTAATACGAAGATTACATGAGGATTAGAGTCATTTAAGCTTGAAACCAAATGAGATCATAAAATACATCGTACAAGCAATCCAAAATTATCAAGATTAATCATTATACACTCAAGGCACGAGCAAATAGCATGAAAGTCATGAAAATACGTTTTACCGTTTCCTCGTCTGAAGAAACTGTACTCTGCCCTGTACTAAAAAACGAACTGGGAGCAATCTACGAGGAATCTGAAGATGGGTTATATACCATTCTCTTCGTATGTATTTTATACTACAACTTCTCAAAATTTCATGACAATCCGATGAACTAGCAAAGAGATGTGGCTAAAACATGCAGTAACATGTCATCTGAAAAAGTTCTGAAGGTCTCCTGGAAGTTCACTATTTCGCCTTTTTCAGGCCCTAAACATGCTCAAACTTCAAAGATCTTCTTCGATAAAGCTTGGAAATTTCCTTGGATTGAAGATACATATGAAGACCGCGAAAATACGACTTCGGACGAAGATTCTACATCGTTTCTAGTAAAATCTGAAGTCTGAAATTTTTCGGTGACGTATTTCGGCAAAGTTATCCATAAATTCACATGGATTTTCATTCATTCATTCAAGAATCAGCAATATCATACTCCTTTGAAGAAATTACAGGAGATATACTTACTAAGGGAGTCTCTAAATCATTTGAAGGCTCGACGATGCCAGAATCTCCTTTGACAACACCGCTATCTCCATTCAGTTCGGGATTTCGGGAATTCTCCATATTCCCATCTCCCAAAGAAGAGTGCGCTTCATCAACATGATTCTTATCTACAATGATTTATTCCTGGATTCATCAACAAAAATTATTATTATTTCATTCAAGGAGATGTCGCGATCACCTGCACGAAAGAGATATTTACATCGACTTCTTCATCAGTACTGGATTCCTGAATTGTTCGCCTGGGAACAAGTTGAAGACCGTCAATCGATGGAGAAAAGTTCTGAAAGGAAATAACAAAACCTTGGTCTCGTGATCCTAATTGCACGGGCAGGAAAAAGTCATGACACAAGGAGCGCTAACAACTCACCAAATAAACGGCTGGGGACTGCACGTCATTTGCTAACATCCTGTAGTCCTTACTTCTGGGTGCTCCGCCCCGAAGACTTTCTTCCATTTTAGAGGAGTCTACATTGATCTGAAACCTCACTACATGATCATCCTGTGGTATAGTTGATGAAATAACCAGGAGTACAACTCAGTATGAAGGATCTCTCACCATCACTCAGAGGTCCCAGAAGTACCATTTCTTGAAGTTACACCCGCGGAGATGTCATCCCTGGAAACATCGTCTTTGAAAGTGTCATCATGGGAGTCAGTAATTCTTGCAAAGTGGCTGTGACAGATGCATAACATTCAGCGCATCATTTATACAAAGCGCAGGATTCAGCAAAACAACGAATCATGGAATAAAGATGCTCACATCAGCGTCTGCAAAAATGGTAACTTTCAACTCTTACCTGTTTACGATTCCACTAACAGTACATGAGTTAATACTTCAAATCTTGCTCGTTCCTTCAAACCTGCTAAGACGAGCAAAATTCTGACATGATTTTCACAAAACCGTGAACAACCCACGTAAATTTTACAATGTGAACATTCACTGGTTTCTCAAAATCTGGACAGACATCCATTCTATGATTGTGAAAACTCACATATAGACATTCTTTCACCATGTATGGTTGTCTACTTTCAACAATTGTTCAAAATCAAAACATTGATTTTACAAAATATATTTTAACGTGAAACTCACGTAAATTTGAAAAATATATCTATATATTTTTGTTCCCTCGCACGAGCATCTGTCTTTGAAGCGAGAGTATATTTTCAAAGATTTCCGAAAGCTCGAAGATAAAATTTTTCATGAAGGCTCATAAACAAAATTTTATTACTAACAGACGCACGTCTATCAAGAAATTTTTTTTTTTCTCTCGTACGAGCATCCACCTTTGAAACGAGAGTTTATTCCACTTTGTGAAATCTCACATATTTAAAATATAAAATTCTGGTTTTCGTGAAAGCTCATAGACGAATTTTATATCATTAGACTCAGGTCTATTTTGTTTGTTCCTTAAACTAACGAACGAACGAGCGTCTATTCATAAAACAAGGATTTGTTTTCATGGGCCCGTCCCGCGAATCCTGACCAACCACGGACTCGTCGTCCAAACCAGCGGTTCAACACCAATTTATGCTCATCAAACGACACTCCAATCATGACATTGAAGCCTTCATCAAGTCGTGGTTTGCTCATGCTCTCTAAATCTGGTAACGTCTCAACTTACGACTAAGTTCAATTACTGGTATTGTTATTTATGGCCGGAAAATCACCATTAAATGCTGACCGAGGAACACAACTTTCCTCAGTAAGCAGGGGACTTAATGTAGATGGTGTATTTTCGACAAGGGCTAAAATCGTGAACTCATAATTATACGAAGCTCTCCAGCAATCAGACGTGAGTATTGAGACACGGGTCTCTCATCGAATTCTGAACGGAGAGTACTTTCTCTCAGAGTACATGTAGATATGTAGTCTCACGACTGGACAACGGCATATCTCATGAACACTAAACACTTTCAGTGATTATTTCTATATAGTATCACGAGATGGACGGCTCCTAGACAGCTTGCTCTGCTAGTATAGAGCGATAACGTCTTCAGGAACAAACAACGAGTTTACCCTGACTATATAAAGGATATGACTTACCGACAAGCTCATATCGGGATAATTAATGCTCCTATACAGCTTTCTCTGCTAGTATAGAGCCACAAAGTTAATTATTCCTAATTAAGATTAATTATGTCGTGACATTCACTACTGAATTCCCAGAATAATTTATTATTGCTCCTATTCCATGGTCGAATCCACGACTGGTCCCATGGAATGGCAATAACAATTGCTCCTATTCCATGGTCGAATCCACGACTGGTCCCATGGAACGGCAGTAAACAATTGTTCTGATTCTATGATCGAATCCACGACTTGATCTCATAGAATAACAATAACTATATTATCTCATTACTCCGATTTCATGATCGAATCCACAACTGGTCTCATAAATGGTAATAGATAAAACTTAATTACTCCGATTCTATGGTCGAATCTACGATCCCATGGAATGGTAATGCTCACTTTATTATTTTGAATTCGTAGTCGAATCCTCAGCTGATCCTATGAATTAATAATAAACATCTTATTACTCAGTTTTGTGAATTATTCTCCACTGAATTCCACAATTAGTAATAAATAATCAACAACCGGGCGTCTGAGCTACCTCTAAGTAAGCCCCGATCCAAATGGTGAAAGTGTGTTCAACGACGATGCACTAACAGTCACCGCACGAACGAGTATTTCAAAATACAACGAAACGATGAACCTATGCAAAATAGGGAAGAAAATAATAAATAATTAAAAATATTGACCAGGGTGCTGGGAGCACGGACACACGACAGACCGACCGTGTCGTGGTCAATCCCACGCCAGTTTTATATTTTTAATGCATTTTTATTATTTTCCATGATTTGATGAAAATTCTCTCATTTTATCAAATCTCCTTCGTCTCGAGGAAACTCCTCGGTTTCATGATATTTTCATAAATTCGTAAAAAATAATATAAAATTAAGGAAAGAAGTGTGGGGCGTGACCGTTGGCTAGCCGGCCATGCCTTGATCCCAGTCGGCCCCACACCTCACGGTTCCTCATTATTTTATTATTATTATTATTTCTCTAATTTCATGAAAAAAACTCCTTGATTTCATGGTATTTTTTGCACAAATCATCATCATATAATAATAAAATAAAATAAAATAATGAAAACTTGTGGGACTGGGCCACTAGCCGGCCGGGCATGCCCTAGCCGGTCCCACACGCCCTTTGCTTTATTATTTTATTATTATTTATCCTATTTTTCCTTGAATTCATCAAATTCCTTGATTTTATGGTATTTCTCTCAAATTAGGAAAAATTCCCTCAAATCATCAAAAATACCTAAAAATATTAAAAAATTATGAAAAACTCGTGGAACCGGTCCATAGCCGGACGGCCTTGCCTCCATGGTCCCACACACCCGTGTTTTTTATTATTTTAATATTTTGCTTCTATGAACTCATGAAAACTCCTTCAATTCATGGAAACTCCCTAAATTCATCAAATTTCTCAAAATTCATGAATTTTTCATAAAATCATCAAAATATTATAAAATTAAGGAAAAGGCACCACAGGACCGTGGTCACGACCGGCCGACCATGCCTTGACCACGGTGGTCCCACGCCTCCTCATTCCTTATTTTATAATTATTTTTCATCATCTCATGGTGTTTTCCTCAGTTTCGTCGAAACCCTAATTTTGGCATATTTTCTCGAATGGATGCTCAATTGCACGCCAGAAAATATCCAAATTCTCAGGACTGAGACGCGGATGCCTTGGGGACACGAGCACGCTATCTTGACCGACCAAGATTGGCTCTTTGGATCACGGAAGCCGGTCCCATCAATTTTCACAGTTTTGACCTAATTTGCACAATTGCTCGTATTAGGTCCAAAACTCTTCCAAACACTTTGGATTTTCATGAAGTGATCGTCAGGCGGTCACGTGACAACCCAGGGCCGGTTTCATGACTCCATGGTCGGTCCCTCACCTCGTCATAATTAATTAGGTTTTCTCACCTAAGGCTCAGACGAGCATTTTTGAATAAATGATTAAGCCAGCATTTAATCATTCTTCCACCAACAAATCGTCAACTCTTCAGGAGTTCTTCGTATTTGCTCACGTGAGCATATGGAAACTACATGGTTGATCCACGGTCCCATATAGTCGCTCCCTCCTTCATTCTATGGTTAAACTTCTGATGAACCATGAATTGATCATCCATTGATCAAATTAGGGTTTCTGAATCCAAGGATCGTCCATCAGATGAGCAACACATGCTCAGACGATCAAATATTCAACAATTCATCACATGAGCAACACTTGCTCAGATGATAAATATTTGCTCAAACCAAGGAATATTGGTTCAACAATCAATATTCAACGATCCATCGAATGAGCAATACTTGCTCACTTAATCGTAAGAACTATACCTCTGTCTCATGACATGTTCAACTCATGAGTTTCAGAACATCATGTTCAACTCAGCAACTACATGGACTCATCGTCCCATCAAACCACGAAGTCATCAATTGACTAACATACCACGAGACGTCAATCGTGTCACTTTGGGGGGATATCACTTAGGGTTTTGGTATGGCGGTCTACGGCACGTGTGTTCAAACACACGATGAAATGTGAGCAAGTCGTGCAATCAGTTGAAGGAATTCACGAGGTAGTGGGTGGAAAATCGACCAAGTCTCCACACGTTGAGCAACTGGTTTCAAACACGATCTCCACTTCCCCACTCCTTGATTCCATCAACTGTCACACTTCATGGGATCATGGTATCTAAAATTCCAGCAATATAAATAAGTCTCTGAATCATGATTGAGGGAGGGGAATCAACAGTATCATCAATCTCACGTCTCATCGACAACACGAGATCATCAACTCATCAATTGAGCAACTACTCTCAATTGAGAAATTTCAATCATTCAGAGCTTATCATATTCAGAATTTACACACCCACAATCTTTGATTACCATTGATTCCACACATTTTCCAACTTCCCTCCTACAGATCAACCCATCCTCTCTTGTGACCGAATTTACTCTGGAACGGTCATTGTCTTGATTTAGGACGGAGTACTACAGATTGATCTCTCGAATCTAAATCACCCCCTTTGCAGCGGTGCATCTGTGTGAGGTTTAGCATTTTGCTCGGTTCTAGGAGTCTCCTCCGTACGGTCGTCTTCTCAATTCCTTAAAAACCAGCAAATCGTTTTTCCCCATCTACAGATTGGCACACTTTGGATTTTCATGAAGTGATCATCAGGCGGTCAAGGGACAACCCAGGGACGGTTTCATGACTCCATGGTCTGTCCCTCGCCTCGTCATAATTAATTAGGTTTTCTCACCTAAGGCTCAGACGAGCATTTTTGAATAAATGATTAAGCCATCATTTAATCATTCTTCCACCAACAAATCGTCAACTCTTCAGGAGTTCTTCATATTTTCTCACGTAAGCATATGGACACTACATGGTTGATCCACGGTCCCATGTAGTCGCTCCCTCCTTCGTCCCATGGTCTAAATTCTAACGAACCATGAATTGATCATCAATTGATCAAATTAGGGTTTCTGAATCCAAGGATCATCATTCCAGATTCTAACCTTAATAATTTTACGACGACCTCATGGTCATTAATTTTATTAATTATGCTCGGTTCATCGACCACTATTATAATTAATATTTTTGGTACGCTGCCGATAATCCATCAGACGAGCAACACATGCTCAGACGATCAAATATTCAAAAACTCATCACATGATCAACACTTGCTCAGATGATAAATATTTTCTCAAACCAAGGGATATTGGTTCAACAATCAATATTAAATGATCCATCAAATGAGAAATACTTGCTCACTTCATCGTAAGAACTATACCTCTGTCTCATGACATGTTCAATTCATGAGTTTCAGAACATCATGTTCAACTCAACGACTACATGGACTCATCGTCCCATCAAACCACGAAGTCATCAATTGACTAACAAACCACGAGACGTCAATCGTGTCACTTGGGGGGGGGGGGATATCACTTAGGGTTTTGGTCTGGCGGTCTACGGCACGTGTGTTCAAACACACGATGGAATGTGAGCAAGTCGTGCAATCAGTTGAAGGAATTCACGAGGTAGTGGGTGGAAAATCGACCAAGTCTCCACACGTTGAGCAACTGGTTTCAAACACGATCTCCACTTCCCCACTCCTTGATTCCATCAACTGTCACACTTCATGGAATCATGGTGTCTACAATTCCAGCAATATAAATAAGTCTCTAAATCATGATTGAATCATCATCATCAGTATCATCAATCTCACGTCAAACTGACAACACGAGATCATCAACTCATCAATTGAGCAAATACTCTCAATTGAGCAATTTCAATCACTCATAGCTTATCGTATTCAGAATTCACACACCCACAATCTTTGATTACCGTTAATTCCATACATTTCTCAGCTTCCCTCCTACAAATCAACCCATCCTCTCTTGTGACCGAATTTACTCTGGAACGGTCATTGTCTTGATTTAGGCCGGAGTACTACAGATTGATCTCTCGAATCTAAAGCACCCCCTTTGCAGCGGTGCATCTGTGTGAGGTTTAACATTTCGCTCGGTCCGAGGAGTCTCCTCCGTACGGTCGTCTCCTCAATTCCTTAAAAACCAGCAAATCGTTTTTCCCCATCTACAGTAGCGGGTCTAAAAAAAAAAGAGAATTTTTTTTGAATATCATGACCAGCTGTATAGCGGGTCTAAAAAAGCAAAAAAAAAAAACAATATAAAATGAAAAAAAAATTATAATTTGATTGTTTGGGTTATGACCAGCTGTGTAGCGGGTCTTTTCTATGGTATTTTCTATGACCAGCTGTGTAGCGGGTCCTGGTATGGTATTTCAAATTTTCATTTTATGACCAGCTGTGTAATAGATAAATCTTAATTACTCTGATTCTATGGACGAATCTACGATCCCATGGAATGGTAATGCTCACTTTATTATTCTTAATTCGTAGTCGAATCCTCAGCTGATCCTATGAGTTAATAATAAACATCTTATTGCTCAGTTTTGTGAATTGTTCTCCATCGAATTCCATAATTAATAATAAATAATCAACAACCGGGCATCTGAGCTACCTCTAAGTAAGCCTTATTCAAATGATGAAAGTGTATTCAACGATGATACACTAACAGTCACCGCAAGAACGAGTATTTCAAAAATACAACGAAACGATGAACCTATGCAAAATAGAGAAGAAAATAATAAATAATTAAAATATTGACCAGGGTGATGGGAGCACGGACACACGACCAACCGACCCTGTCGTGGTCAATCCCACGCCAGTTTTATATTTTTAATGCATTTTTATTATTTTTCATGATTTGATGAAAATTCTCTCATTTTATCAAATTTCCTTCGTCTCGAGGAAACTCCTCGGTTTCATGGTACTTCCATAAATCCATAAAAAATAATATAAAATTAAGGAAAGGAGTGTGGGGCGTGACCATTGGCCAACCGGCCCCACACCCACGGTTCCTTATTATTTTATTATTATTATTATTATTATTTCTCTAATTTCATGAAAAAACCCCTTGATTTCATGGTATTTTTCACAAATCATCAAATAATAATAAAATAAAATAAATTATGAAAACTTGTGGGATCGGGCCTTGGCCGGCCGGCCATGCCCTATCCGGTCCCACATTCCCCTTTGTTTTATTATTTTATTATTATTAGTTTTCCTTGAATTCATCAAATTCCTTGATTTCATGGTATTTCTCTCAAATTAGGAAAAATTCCCTCAAATCATCAAAATACTTAAACTATTAAAAAAAATAGGGAAATTCGTGGGTTTGGGCCCTAGCCGACCGGCCATGCCTTCCACAATCCCACACGCCCTTGTTTTATTATTTTAATATTTTATGCTTCCTTGAACTCATGAAAACTCCTTCAATTCATGGAAACTCCCAAAATTCATCAAATTTCTCAAAATTCATGAATTTTTCATAAAATCATCAAAATATTATAAAATTAAGGAAAAGGCACCACGGGACCGTGGTCACGACCGTCCGACCATTCCTTGACCACGGCGGCCCCACGCCTCCTTATTCCTTATTTTATAATTATTTTTCATCATCCCATGGTGTTTTTCTCAGTTTCGTCGAAACCCTAATTTTGGCATATTTTCTCGAATGGATGCCCAATTGCACGTCAGAAAATGTCAAAATTTTCAGGACTGAGACGCGGACGCCTTGGGGACACGAGCACGCTATCTTGACCGACCAAGATTGGCTCTTTGGATCACGGAAGCCGGTCCCATCAATTTTCACAGTTTTGACCTAATTTGCACAATTGCTCGTATTAGGTCCAAAACTCTTCCAAACACTTTGGATTTTCATGAAGTGATCGTCAGGCGGTCACGTGACAACCCAGGGCCGGTTTCATGACTCCATGGTCGGTCCCTCGCCTCGTCATAATTAATTAGGTTTTCTCACCTAAGGCTCAGATGAGTATTTTGAATAAATGATTAAGCCAGCATTTAATCATTCTTCCACCAAAAAATCGTCAACTCTTCAGGAGTTCTTCGTATTTGCTCACGTGAGCATATGGACACTACATGGTTGATACACGGCCCCATCTAGTCGCTCCCTCCTTCGTCCCATGGTTAAACTTCTGAAGAACCATGAATTGATCATCAATTGATTAAATTAGGGTTTCTGAATCCAAGGATCATCATTCCAGATTCCAACCTTAATAATTTTACGAAGGCCTCATGGTCATTAATTTTATTAATTATGCTCGGTTCTACACCAGTGTTCTAATTAATATTTTTGGTACGCTGCCAATAAGCCATCAGATGAGCAACACATGCTCAGACGATCAAATATTCAACAATTCATCACATGAGCAACACTTGCTCAGATGATAAATATTTTCTCAAACCAAGGAATATTGGTTCAACAATCAATATTCAACGATCCATCGAATGAGCAATACTTGCTCACTTCATCGTAGGAACTATACCTCTGTCTCATGACATGTTCAACTCATGAGTTTCAGAACATCATGTTCAACTCAGCAACTACATGGACTTATCGTCCCATCAAACCACGAAGTCATCAATTGACTAACATACCACGAGACGTCAATCGTGTCACTTTGGGGGGATATCACTTAGAGTTTTGATCTGGAGGTCTACGACACGGGTGTTCAAACACACAATGGAATGTGAGAAAGTCGTGCAATCAGTTGAAGGAATTCACGAGGTAGTGGGTGGAAAATCGACCAAGTCTCCACACGTTGAGCAACTGGTTTCAAACACGATCTCCACTTCCCCACTCCTTGATTCCATCAACTGTCACACTTCATGGGGTCATGGTGTCTAAAATTCCAGCAATATAAATAAGTCTCTGAATCATGATTGAATCATCAGCATCATCAGTATCATCAATCTCACGTCAAACTGACAACACGAGATCATCAACTCATCAATTGAGCAACTACTCTCAATTGAGCAATTTCAATCATTCAGAGCTTATCATATTCAGAATTCACACACCCACAATCTTTGATTACCATTGATTCCACGCATTTCCCAGCTTCCCTCCTACAGATCAACCCATCCTCTCTTGTGACCGAATTTACTCTGGAACGGTCATTGTCTTGATTTAGGCCGGAGTACTACAGATTGATCTCTCGAATCTAAAGCACCCCCTTTGCAGCGGTGCATCTGTGTGAGGTTTAACATTTCGCTCGGTTCGAGGAGTCTCCTACGTACGGTCGTCTCCTCAATTCCTTAAAAACCAGCAAATCGTTTTCCCCATCTACAACTATAAGCAATAACCACAATTATGCTACTTGCATTAAAGGTATACCACTTTTGCGTATAATAAACCCTAAACTAGCAATAGATGGGAATGCAGGTTCAATCAATTGGCCACTCAACTAAACAAGCAATCAAATCATACATGGCGATAAATCTAGTGAATCATGATCGATAATTATGAGACAAAATTAATTTATTGAATAAGAAACATGCTTTGTGAAATCAAATTAATCCATAACCAATAATAAGATTAACTACTCATGTTAATGGGGTTCATAACAAGAAGAAAAATAAAAGTTTCCATTTCTAAAACCCTAGAACCAAAAGTAGAAGTAAAGATAAAGCAGAAGATAATCCTCCCTGTGATGTTCTCAAACCTTCTTATATCCCTTTTCAATTCTGACCCCGACTCCAAATTAATTCTCTCGCAGCCCATTAGCCAAGCCCAATCGAAATAGGTCTAAGTCCTTCCCAGTCGAACAGGGTCAGCTGAGTCAACTTAGACATTGCCGATTCCAACACTTTACTGCCCAACTCTACTCACATCAACACTTCCTACTCCCCTGCAATTCAGTATCAGCAGCTGCAATTCATGCCAGTTCTCTTTGCATTTACCCTGTAACAAACAACTTCCATTCCATATCTGTTTAGCATCAACATCTTCTCAAGCTTGCTCTCTTGACCAACTCCCCGCTCAAACCACCTTGTACTCTTATTTGCAGTTGCAGCTGCAATCACCTCAACAACAACAGCACCAGCAATACAGTCTCGGTAGCTCATAACTTCAGCAGTACAACCTCTCATAGTCCCTTCCATTTGTTGTTCTTCTCTGCAACATCATCACTTGTAACCGCTATCAAGCATACAACCATTGCAACCAACTCAAGCCTACAACTTCAGCTCAAAACTTCTTAACATCTCAGCACCATCTCAGCTCAACTCATACCAACACTCATTGAACTGCAACCCTCATAAGCATTCATCTAAGCATCAAGAGACTCAACCATACCCAGTCACAGCCATATACCACCTGCAATCACTTCACAGCTTCCATGTACTCATTTCCTCCACCTGACTGCAACTTAAATTCCATGTTCACATGCAATAATAACTTGGCAGACACTCAAACAGCTTCCTTTGTCGACCTCATCTCAAGAACTTCCACCAAATTGTTGTACATCAAACTCATCTTGCTACTAGTATTGCATTCAGTCTCTAGCCATTACAGTACCACCAACTTCAGTCGCAACACAACCTTTCTTCAATTGCAGCCACTGTCTGCAGCATAACCTACCTGCAATCATAGCTAGCTGACTGCACATTCCATAGAAACCTGCAATCTGAGCTCAAGTCACTCTAAAACACCATTTACTGCCTCATTGCAGCATCAACACTCCTATCTCAGCTCACCGGCAAGTGCACATTTCATTCCCTGGAGCAACAACTACCATGAACTCAAACACCAACAACTTCAAACCACTTCTGCATCTTCTAGTTCATACTCAAACCTGCCAATTACTTGAGCCTTCACCGGAAACCACTCAAACCTCCAGCTGATGGCACAGTTCCATCCCCACAGTTAACTGCATCTTTCAACAAGTCTTATTTCTTCTTCCATCACAGATTCCTTCATACAAACCCATCTTCTCAACTTAACAGAACTGCAGCTGCAACTAGCCGAACCCATGATTCCATAACACCTCCATTCTTTTCTGTAATCAACATCAAACACGGACAACAACAACACTATTCAGTCACAAGACCAGCAACACAATCTCACTCAACATCCTGCCATCATTCCACAATCACCAGCTCCAACTGCAA
The DNA here is from genome assembly GCF_003573695.1 of Papaver somniferum. NCBI lineage: Eukaryota > Viridiplantae > Streptophyta > Magnoliopsida > Ranunculales > Papaveraceae > Papaver > Papaver somniferum. The sequence goes on from NC_039364.1 coordinate 114,230,278, forward strand.
TTCACAACACCCACTCCCTAGCTCCAATTTCTAAGTCTTCTATGCACCAGTTCTTCAGCTCCATCTGCTGAAGTTCACTGCCATCTTAGCTTCATAACTACCCAGTTTGTAGCAGTAACCTCACAGCACCAACATCTTAACCATGACTGTCAGCTTAAGTCTCATCTGCATACACACCAACACAGCTCATTCATATTGCAGCAAAGTGCACCCCAAAACCTCCAATCTGCACCTTGAATTCAACTCATCTCTTCCTTGTAAGCCTAATTGCATTCATATAATCCTTGCATTCTCAGACTTCACCTGTAACCTGAGCTTACAATCACCAGTTTCATTACTACCATGAACGACATTAGTTCCACCACCAGTACCTTCTGTAATTGAATTAAAACTCTAGCCAACTCTCAACAGCAACTTCTTGTTCTTGACCTTGCATCTTCAGAAACCCTAATAGTCTTCTCAGCTGAATACAACCTTGAATCAGCATCCATCAAGCATAACTGCAACACCTGAACTCCGTCAAAATCACAGCCATCTTCATTTCTTCAAGCTCCGTTGAACCTAAAACCCCTGTAATCTGTAAACAGACCCATCTCGACCATTCCATACCACCACGAACCAAATTACAGCAAACCCATTACATTAAAACTGCCAGAGACTCTCAACACTATCCATGATTCATTATGACCAATTTCTCCTCTGAATCTCATCAACTATTCATTCTCATATGAATTCATTCAAAACCCCATTTAATCTCTCCATTTTGCACAACAACAACAATTTCTTCTCGATCTCTATTTTATTCTCGACCTGTATAGCAAATTTTGATGAATTCATCTCTACATTTCTCGATTTCTCTAAGATATTGTGCCGCCATCTCAATTTCAGGTGGAGTAATGATAAGGGGAAGGAATCCTCTCTGAAATTTAGGTCATCTGTAGGAATATGCAAGTGGATATAGGACCCCAGCTCTAGGAACCCCAGACTGAGGCACCCAGTAATCAGATTCAGGCCACCAAATGATAGCATTTAGTGACTCCACATTAGCCCATATCCTCGGCCGAGCTCCCAACAACATTTGCTTTCAATGACGCTTTTTCTCTTCTTCGAATTCTTCCACCCACAACACCCGTCTCTTACTTCTCATATCCACCTATTCTCTTCAATTTCTTTTCATCACTAAAGCTGTCATGCTTTTCAGACAATGAATTTGCATCACTAAAGCCGACATGCTTTCAGACAGAGATGAAGAAATAAAAGCAAATAATGAGAAATAATCCGCCTCCAACACTTTTGCCCTGTTCCCTCTTTTTTTGTTCCAAAGGACTCCAAAGTACCTAAACACTCAAAAGCAAACATAAGGTACATAATTTATAAGAAAACTTAGCAAAGAAAGCATAAACAATAGATAAATATTAAGGTGTTTTAGACACCTATCAAATTCCCCCACACTTAGACTTTTCTAGTCCTCGAGCAAATCAAACAAAATAATTCTAAATCATACATACAACTCCGTGTCGTCGAGGCTACAATTACTCTTGTTTATGGGTGAAAACTATTCCTGCCGAATTTGGTAATTTGGGGTGTGTGGATGAGGAATGAATCTAAACCCTGAACAAATGAACTGCACGGGAGTGCTTTGTGATTCGAGAAATCAATCTGTACAATTCTGGCCTAAACCAAGAAATGGCCGTTCCAGACTTGCTTCGGTCACAAAGTGAAGGAGATGGGGTTGATCTTAGGGAGGGAAGTGAAGAAGGTGTTGAGATTGTGAAAGTGTTGGCTATGTATGACTTGTATCAGAAAGATGAACTGGCTTGCAGAATGTAAGCTATCAGTTCCGGTATTTGAATACGGTTGTACCAACACTTGCTTCTGTTGTCTTGTCTTGTTTGAAAATAGGGAGGAGAACCTATTTATACAAGTCATTGAGACTAACCCACATCTCTCATGGGAAGTGGAGAAAGTGGAGTGATGGAGTAGTGGAGTTGCGTGTGTTAGTGTTAGACGATCAGTCTTGCCACTTCTCCCATCATCACTAACCGTCCATAACTTCCTGACACGTTCTTGTGATGGCGCGTTGTGCGCTGCACGCTGTAAAACGCCAGACCAATACCCCAGTATGTATCCCCCAGTTTGTGACATGATTGATGTCTTGAGTATGTGGATCGTGGGACCCACAGAAAGTAGCATGTAATGCTAGATTAAATAACTAAGTTATTTAGGAAGTCGATATTTATGAAATATCGTGTGAATCCTATGCATGTAATGCATCGAATGTATTTAGCATGAGTGAAGCATCGCTGTTTTAAGGCTTAATGGAGTAAGTCACGATTAAGCGTCTTAAAATAGATGCATGTCTAGCCATCTTCAAGTGATCGTTTGGGGCTGTACAGGTAAGTCCTGACTTGGCCGATCAATTGGTGTGGTAGAGTGACGGATGGTAATCACCACGACACCTCATTGACCGGTCAACTCCTGACCAGGGTTGTATAACCAAGTAGGTGAAGTTGAACGGACGAGATGATCTTTGAGACACTCATCTGCTACCGTTAGTGGAATTAGGGTTTATGAAGAGGTGCGCAAGCATCACTCTTCAGCTTGGTCGAATCCAAGATTGGGACACGATTTTGGCAAGGCCGATTGGGCATGCATGCCGGTGTACATGTCCATACCTCGTTGTCTCGTGAAAGTGTAATCTTAGATCGCTCAATTTGTCCGGCAAAGAGGAGCGGATAGCATTGATTTGTGACAGAGATTTTGTGCCGCAAAGGCCGCGCGTCATGCCAACTTTGGGCGCGCGTTTCGAGGCGACCAAGCCTGGTCGGTCTTGGACGATTAGTCTGGTGTGCAGACGGCGGGCTGGTGTACACGCCTGTATTCATTGTCCCATAGAAACGTAATCTAAGCCACTCAATTTGTCCGACAAAGTTGAGTGGTCGAGATTAGTTTACAATTGAGAGGTGTGATCACGCCTAGTTTGGGCGTGCGAATCGAGGCAACCAGACATGATATGCCTTGGACGATCGGCTGTGGAGATAGATGGGCCCACGGTGATCATGTTGATACGGACTGGACTTGCCTAGTCTATTCCTGGAACTTTCGTTCGTGCAGGAGAAAATGTACGCTCGTGATGTTCAAACCCTAATTAGGGTTTCACCGGCCGTGCGTCATGCCTTGTTTGGGTGCACAAACTGGAACGATCAACTATAGTTGGTCCTGACCGATCGGTCATGTGTGTAGGCGGGCCCATGATGATTGTGTTGACATGCTCTGGGCCCTTTGAATCTACATCTACACCCTCCATCTATGCCTGCGAAGATGGATGATTGAGACTGCTTTGCGACACATTACATGTGTCGCGGACCCTAAATTAGGGTTTCACGTCCGCGCTGCTTTGGCTAGACGATTTGGCAAGCCATGCTACCCTTTTGGTGAGGCCGACCATGTGGGGCCCGCATTGGGTCGGTGGTGAATACTCCAATACCTGCCTGGGGGTTATGGATCCGATCTAAGCCATCCAATCATGCTGGTGAAGTTGGATGGTCGTGATCGTTTATGAGACTGATACAGACAGTCCAGATGCTCGATAGGGCTAGTATAACACTCCGAGAGTGGTAACATGTACGGGTATTTCGTACATGCTTCATTATTAATGCTTGGAGATTCGTGTTGCTCTGCTAAGAGCAACACTCAGTCGTCATGTCGCACCAATGATAAGAGTGGAGTAGTGCAGGAAATACAAGGTTGGTCATACATTAATAATGTTATAAATTCACAAGGTATATGGGATTTTTGCTACATGCCCCATTTTAGGTGAATTAGTAAAGTGGAGAAGTATTCATCACTTATCAGTGGCTTTATCCTTTCCAGGATGTCAGTGCATAAATTTGGTTTTATGATTTTAGCCCTGAACTAAAATCCACCATCAACATTAAGTCCCCTGCCTAGCGCATAATGGTTGCATTATTGTGGGGTAGGCATGAGATGGTGACAGTTAAAGATAAAAATTATGAGACAAAGTTAGATGTTACCAGGAGAGACGGGTCGTCTTGTCCTTGGAGTATGTCACGTTCAAGAGGCGTCCAGGCGAGTGTTCCCCTAGCATGATGTCGGTCTTTCCTGCTTCGATCGACCTTGCTATGCCTGCTTCGGTTGAGGGGCTATTGCGCCTGCTTGATCGAACGTGGGCTTGATGTGCCTAATCGACAGACTGCTGCGCCTGCTTCGTTCGTGGGAGTACGCCAGGTGTGACGACGACCTTAGTGGGACCGGTTTCCTCCTTCAGATATTTGAGACAAGAAGGGAATAGAACTTGTTTGCTCCTCTTCCCATAGACAACCATGCATGTAACCCTGAACGGATGTGGACCCCACCATGTATATGCTTCGACCAAAAGTTACCCTGTTGCACCTGTTTGATAGGCATGTGGGCCCGCCTACTTCGCTCAACCATGGGACTCATCATGCGTCTACTTGATCGAACGTGGGCTTGTTGTGCCTGCTTCGGTTAAATGTGGGTCCACTGTGTGCCTGCTTTGCTTGGGGCTGGTTGTTGCCTCACCCAACACCAGACTTGCTCCTTGACTAACACCGGCCTTTCCTTGACGAACATCGGCCTTGCTGACGGACATCGCTGCCTCGACCGACACCGGCCTTGCTGTCTTCTTTCGTTCGAACACCGGACTTGTCCCGTATACCAGCTTTGTTACTTCTACCAACACCGGCCTTGCTGCTGTGACCAACACCGGTCTTGCTGACTAACACCGGTCTTGCTAACCAACATCGGTCTTCCCTTTGCCCGAACGTGGCACCCAGGCGTGCTTGCTTTGCCCAAACGTGAACCTTGTATGTTCGAACGTGGTGTGGGTCCCGATGAGAGCGTTGAAGAAGCTTCTGGAGCTAGCAGGTCCTGGAGAGCGTTGAAGCAGGTTCTGGTGGAGGGAGCGTTGAAGCAGCTTCTGCTGGAGAGAGTGTTGAAGCGGATTCTGCTGGAGAGAGTGTTGAAGCATCTTCTCTAGGAGAGAGCGTTGAAGCAAGCTTCTTGTAGAAGAGCGGTGAAGCAGCTTCCTCTTCAGTTTGATTTACACTTGCGAATTACATGCTTCTTGATTGACCGTGTTGAAGAAGTCCCTGACTGACGGTGAAGGAACTTCATGCTGAGCCTCAGTCCCCAAGCGCGATTTACATGGTTCTATCTTGTATGCCGGTGGGTTTACCATAATAAAGATATCGCCATCTCTCCTCCGCGACTCTACTATTTCTCCGTGGGAAATAAAATATGCAGAAGTTCGGATTACCTCTATCCGTAGTGGTTGTTGCTACGGTGAAGCTTGAACAACGGTTCTCAACCGCAGCTGCGATCAGAAGAGACTGGGAGGAAGATGGCGCGAACTTGGCGGTCTTCATATAGTGGTAGAGCTCGTCTCGTTATTATAGGGAGAAGCTAATGATGGAACCGATGTCTTCTTGATGTTGCCTCATGGAATGAAGAAGAGGAGGACAGTCCCCTGCCCACGAGTATCCATTGAGCCTTCGACTTGATAGATGTTGCCACACTGGGTTCATGATACCGTATTTACGCCTGCGTTGCGCTTCACAGACGTCCAGGAATATCACCGGCCTTTGACAATACTTCTGCACTCTTGAGTATATATTCGTCTTTGGACATCTTGGAACGATAGCGTTCTTGCATCTCTCTAAATTCACCATCTTTGAGATGGGCAGTGCTAAGTGTCATACTCCTTTACCATTATCATCTTCGGATAGTGTCCTTGAGGAGTAGGGAAGTTCCTTCATGCGAATGACTTAACTAATAAAGAATCTCTTGACATGGAGAATCTGTATGTACCTCTTAAGACCCAGGTGCAATCTCCTTTGGTAATGCAGCTACTTCTTCTACGGGAGACGAAATTCTGAAAGCGTCTCTCATTGATGTTGATGCCGTCGATCCAGACATGGAATATCTTGGACGTTGTTTCATCATTGTTTCGGTCGTGCATGTGCTATTGGAGTTGGAGTTGGCGATCTTGGACGCGCAGGATGTTGTATCTCGGTGGTTTTCCTCTTACTGCTTCAGCGGAACATCTTACAAAGGCTGAAGATTGTATTGCCCGTTGGTGAAATATATGTTTCCACGAACATTGTGAGGCTCTTTATTACTGGAAGGCTTGCTGTTTCCAGCAAAGCAGGTGCTGTCGTAATTGCACCATGCTCATACATCCTTATCTGGTTGTAGCCGCTAAATCCATCCATGGAGGAGAACATGCCGTGTTCGCTGGTAGCATCTACCAACATGTGGATATTAGGTAGAGGAAATCGTCATTGGGGCAGCATTCGTTCAAGTCTCTGGAATCCATGTAACACCTGATCTCGCGCCTGAATTTCCTCAGAGATTGTTTGACCGGCTTGGATCAGAGATTGTATGAATGCTTACACAAGGTCGAGATGATGGAGATAGGCCTAGGAGATTCCTCATCGTCGATCTCATCAGTTGTGGAGTTGGTACCATCTTGCAGCTGTCGTGGAGCATCCAACACCTCTTCCTGTGGATCGTTGTTGTTGTAGCATTCTGTTGGGCGGAGAGACTGGGTAATAGTCTCCCCTGCTGATTGCTAACAGAGGCGTCGGTATACAGTTTTCCCTTTCTAGTCACGGCTTGCCACGAAACATGGGTTGTGGTTTCACCGGATGAAGATGAATGCCTTGTCAGCAAAGGTGCGTCATGGGGATTAGCCCTCAATGATGCAAGTCGGTCCTCCTCCTGGATTGACGCCCACGTGGAGAGTGGGATGCAATGGAATTTGTCTGATCCTTCCCGCGGAGCCTCCCTCAGTTCGAACAGTTCTACTCCATATATTGGTGCGCAAGGAGACAATGATGCAGGAATACGAACGACTTCTTTATCCAGCATAGTCTTCAGGCATTGGTGATACGTTGAAGGGACGATCCCGTATGTGCTGGTCTGGTTTCCTTTAAAGTCTGTCATTGTGGTAGGATGTCATACGATCTTGCCTGAGCGAACCTTGGCCATCCTTAGGGTCTTGAGAGTAATCACATTCGAAGACGCTCCCGTGTCGATGAGGGCCCTCTTGAACTCTGAATCCTTGATGCATGCAGTAACGTGTAGGGCCAGGTTGTGACCTTCTTCTGGTTGATTGCAGCAAAACGTCTCTGCCCGTTGATTCTTCGAGAGGTGTAAAAGTTCGCATAAACTTTCCACTAGAGAAACCGCTTCCTGATCCTCCGGCTCATAGTGAGACTATTGACTTGAGGAGGATCGTTGTTAGGATCAGTCCCCAGTGTAGGAATCTCCATGACAGGACCGTTCATATCTGATGTCGCTTCTTTGATCAGGTCCATGTAGGTCCGCGCCGCTGAAGTACCTTCTCCGGGTGCGTTGAATGCGTTCCTTGTTGGCTTCAGGGGATGTCGCGGCTCTTGTGGCAATCGATCAGTTAATGTCTTAAGAAAAGTGAGTACCTCTTTCTGAGTTGCAGCCATATCTGTTTGAGTCTTAGCAAGGACTTCCTGCCTATCCATGCGATGGTATTGGGAGATGGTCCTCCTCTTTCTCCTCCAGCTCCTCGTTCTGATGAAGGGGTGGAAGTTGTTGCTCTGGTGACGCCGGAGGCGTTACACTTTGAGGAGATGCCGGGATTTGCGGCTGCTCTGGCTCTGGTGACGGGAGGTGTTACACTTACTGGAACATCTCCTGCTCCGCTGGTGCTGTTAGTAAAGGAAGCAATTCCACGAGATACATTGATGGTATTGACTGGCTGCATGGTGACACCTGAGATATCAACACCAAGAGTGTTGTCATCGCTAGTCCCGTCAGGATTGGTCGTTGATCCGACCTAAGATCCACCATTTTCGAAATCAGTAAAATTGAATTGGTATTGAAGAAATTGACTTCACAACCAAGAGATTAATCTCCCACTGTGGTCGCCAATTGTTTATGGGTGAAAACTATTCCTGCCGAATTTGGTAATTTGGGGTGTGTGGATGAGGAATGAATCTAAACCCTAAACAAATGCACTGCACGGGAGTGCTTTGTGGTTCGAGAAATCAATCTGTACAATTCTGGCCTAAACCAAGAAATGGCCGTTCCAGACTTGCTTCGGTCACAAAGTGAAGGAGATGGGGTTGATCTTAGGGAGGGAAGCGAAGAAGGTGTTGAGATTGTGAAGGTGTTGGCTATGTATGACTTGTATCATAAAGCTGAACTGTCTTGCAGAATATAAGCTATCAGTTCCGGTGTTTGAATACGGTTTTACCAACACTTGCTTCTGTTGTCTTGTCTTGTTTGAAAATAGGGAGGAGAACCTATTTATACAAGTCATTGAGCCTAACCCACGTCTCTCATGGGAAGTGGAGAAAGTGGAGTGATGGAGTAGTGGAGTTGCGTGTGTTAGTGTTACACGATCAGTCTTGCCCACTTCTCCCATCATCACTAACCGTCCATAACTTCCTGACACGTTCTTGTGATGGCGCGTTGTGCGCTGCACGTTGTAAACCCCCAAACCAATACCCCAGTATGTATCCCCCAGTTTGTGACATGATTGATGTCTCGAGTATGTGGATCGTGGGACCCACAGAAAGTAGCATGTAATGCTAGATTAAATAACTAAGTTATTTAGGAAGTCGATATTTATGAAATATCGTGTGAATCCTATGCATGTAATGCATCTAATGTATTTAGCATGAGTGAAGCATCGTTGTTTTAAGGTTTAATGGAGTAAGTCACGATTAAGTGTCTTAAAATAGATGCATGTGTAGCCATCTTCAAGTGATCGTTTGGGGCTGTACAGGTAAGTCCTGACTTGGCCGATCACTTGGTGTGGTAGAGTGACGGATGGTAATCACCACGACACCTCATTGACCGGTTAACTCCTTACCAGGGTTGTATAACCAAGTAGGTGAAGTTGAACGGACGAGATGATCTTTGAGACACTCATCTGCGACCGTTAGTGGAATTAGGGTTTATGAAGAGGTGCGCAAGCATCACTCTTCAGCTTGGTCGAATCCAAGCTTGGGACACGATTTTGGCAAGGCCGATTGGGCATGCGTGTAGACGGCATTCCGGTGTACATGTCCATACCTCACTGTCTCGTGAAAGTGTAATCTTAGATCGCTCAATTTGTCCGGCAAAGAGGAGCGGCTAGGATTGATTTGTGATAGATATTTTGTGCCGTAAAGGCCGCGCGTCATGCCAACTTTGGGCACGCGTTTCGAGGCGACCATGCCTGGTCGGTCTTGGACGATTAGTCTGGTGTGCATACGACGGGCTGGTGTACACGCCTGTATTTTATTGTCCCATAGAAACGTGATCTAAGCCACTCAATTTGTCCGACAAAGTTGAGTGGTCGAGATTAGTTTACAATTGGGAGGTGTGATCACGCCTATTTTGGGCGTGCGAATCGAGGCAACCAGGCATGATATACCTTGAACGATCGGGTGTGGAGATAGATGGGCCCATGGTGATCATGTTGATGCGCACTGGACCTGACTAGTCTATTCCTGGACCCTTCATTCGTGCAGGAGAAAATGGACGCTCGTGATGTTCAAACCCTAATTAGGGTTTCACCGGCCGTGCGTCATGCCTTGTTTGGGCGCGCGAACTGGAACGATCAACTATAGTTGGTCCTGACCGACCGGTCATGTGTGTAGGCGGGCCCACGGTGATTATGTTGACATGCTCTGGGCCCTTTGAATCTACATCTACACCCTCCATCTATGCCTGCGAATATGGATGGTTGAGACTGCTTTGCGACACATGTAATGTGTCGCAGACCCTAAATTAGGGTTTCACGTCCGCGCTGCTTTGGCTGGACGATTTGGTAAGCCATGCTACACTTTTGCGGAGGCCGACCATGTGGGGCCCGCATTGGATCGGTGGTGAATACTCCAATACCTGCCTGGGGGTTATGGATCCGATCTAAGCCATCCAATCATGCTGGTGAAGTTGGATGGTCGTGATCGTTTCTGAGACTTATACGGACAGTCCAGATGGTCGATCAGGCTAGTATAACACTCCGAGAGTTGTAGTCTGTACGGGTATTTCGTACATGCTTCATTATTAATGCTTGGATATTCGTGTTGCTCTGCTGAGAGCAACACTCAGTCGTCATGCCGCACCAATGATAAGAGTGGAGAAGTACAGGAAATACAAGGCTGGTCATACATTAATAATGTTATAAATTCACAAGGTATATGGGATTGTTTCTACATGCCCCATTTTAGGTGAATTAGTAAAGTGGAGAAGTATTCATCACTTATCAGTGGCTTTATCCTTTGCAGGATGTCAGCGCATAAATTTGGTTTTACAATTTTAGCCCTGAACTAAAATCCACCATCAACAACTCTTAGCATAAATAACAAGACTTTAAACCCCTAGGTGTCCCTAGTGGACGAGTTTTAGTCTCGTGAAGGTTTACAAGAGGTGTACCTACAAAACCTTTTGCTCCAAATTCCAACTACCTGTGAAGAATCTATGAATGACACTAAACATTTTGTACTTGGCATACTATCAATGATTACAGGAGGAAGTACCCACTTTCAAATCCAATTCATAAATTAGTAATATAGCTTTATCAGAAAGTTGAACACAACCACAATACTCGGAATCGAATCAACCACAATCACATGAAAGGATTAAGACGATGGATATAGAAAGTAGATGGTGGCGGACTGTTGACTAAGGTGAACGGTGTTTTCCAAATATGTCTGAAGGTCACTGCCAAAACAAACTTAAAAATCATATTGGATTGAGCTACTGGTCTGATTCTAATATCAACACAGCTGGCATATACAAGGGAACCAGCGGTCGAAAAACTTAATTCTAGATCAATTCACGGGCATATACAAGGGAACCAGTGCTCGATTTTATTCAATACAATAATAATATTTTTCCCGGCAACGACGCCAAAATTTGATCGCTGTCGTATGCGTCAAAAATATTTACACTTTCTTACTACTCAAAATATAAATATAGCAAGGGCAAGAAAGGATCGTTCCCACAGAGAGGTTTAGGTTGTCAAGTTGTTTCGATTTTTTATATAAACAAAGGGAAGATTTTTCTGATTTTATGTAAAGAAAATTAAACTAAAAGCAAACAAAGCAAAGCAAGCACACAAATATGTGAAGATATTGGTTAAGAATTTCATCTTCAATCACAAACATGTTTTCAACACAATAACTAGAATTGATATTTAATCTCAACTTTTATCAAAGGCCCTAAGATACCTTGATCGCAAGAATATCCCGCTAATTTCCTCTTGTCAGGTCAATCAAATCAATCGAACGTGTAAAAGCACTAATCCGATTTAACAAAGGTCATAAATCACTTGCAATCACTAGGATGCATCACTATAAGCAATAACCACAATTATGCTACTTGCATTCAAGGTATACCACTTTTGCGTATAATAACCCTAAACTAGCAATAGATGTGAATGCAGGTTCAATCAATTGGCCACTCAACTAAACAAGCAATCAAATCATACATGGCGATAAATCTAGTGAATCATGATCGATAATTATGAGACAAAACTAATTTATTGAACAAGAAACATGCTTTGTGAAATCAAATTAGTCCATAACCAATAATAAGATTAACTACTCATGTTAATGGGGTTCATAACAAGAAGAAAAATAAAAGTTTCCATGTCTAAAACCCTAGAACCAAAAGTAGAAGTAAAGATAAAGCAGAAGATAATCCTTCCCGTGATGTTCTCAAACCTTCTTATATCCCTTTTCAATTCTGACCCCGACTCCAAATTAATTCTCTCGCAGCCAATTAGCCAAGTCCAATCGAAATAGGTCCAAGTCCTTCACAGTCGAACAGGGTCAGCTGAGTCAACTCAGACATTTCCGATTCCATCACTTTACATCCCAACTCCACTCACATCAACACTTCGTACTCCCCTGCAATTCAGTATCAGCAGCTGCAATTCATGCCAGTTCTCTTTGCATTTCCCCTGTAACAAACAACTTCCATTCCATTTTTGTTTAGCATCAACATATGCTCAAGCTTGCTCTCTCGACCAACTCTCCGCTCAAACCACCTTGTACTCTTATTTTTAGTTGCAGCTGCAATCACCTCAGCAACAACAACACCAGCAATACAGTCTCGGTAGCTCATCATTTCAGCAGTACAACCTCTCATAGTCCCTTCCATTTGTTGTTCTTCTCTGCAACATCATCACTTGTAACTGCTATCAAGCATACAACCATTGCAACCAACTCGAGCCTACAGCTTCAGCTCAAACCTTCTTAACATCTCCGCGCCATCTCATCTCAACTCATACCAACACACTCATTGAACTGCAACCCTCCTAAGCATTCATCTAAGCATCAAGAGACTCAAACACACCCAGTCACAACCATATACCACCTGCAATCACTTCACAACTTCCATGTACTCATTTCCCACACCTAACTGCAACTTAAATTCCATGTTCACCTGCAACAATAGCTTGGAAGACACTCAAACAACTTCCTTTATAAACCTCAACTCAAGAACTTCCACCAAATTTTTGTACATCGAACTCATCTTGCTACCAGTCTTGCATTCAGTCTCTAGCTATTGCAGTACCACAAACTTCAGTCGCAACACAACCTTTCTTCATTGCAGCCACTGTCTGCAACATAACCTACCTCCAATCATAGCTAGCTGACTGCACATCCCATAGCAACCTGCAATCTGAGCTCAAGTCACTCTAAAACACCATTTACTGCCTCATTTCAGCATCAACACTCCCATCTCAGCTCACCGACAAGTGCGCATTTCATTCTCTGGGAGCAACAACTACCATGAACTAAAACACCAATAGCTTCAAACCACTTCCGCATCTTCTAGTTCATACTCAAACCTTCCAATTACTTGAGCCTTCACCTGAAACCACTCAAACCTCCAGCTGATGGCATAGTTCCATCCACACATTTAACTGCATCTACTAACAAGTCTTCTTTCTTCTTCCATCACAAATTCCTTCATACGAACCCATCTTCTCAACTTAACAGAACTGCAGCTGCAACCAGCCGAACCCATGATTCTATAACACCTCCATTCTTTTTTGTAATCAACAACAACCACGGACAGTAGCAACACAATTCAGTCACAAGACCAGCAGCACAATCACACTCAACATCCTGCCATCATTCCACAATCACCAGCTCCACCTGCAATTCACAACACCCACTCCCTAGCTCAAATTTCTGAGTCTTCTATTCACCAGTTCTTCAGCTCCAGCTGCTGCAGTTCACTGCCATCTTAGCTTCATAACTACCCAGTTTGTAGCAGTAACCTCACAGCACCAACATCTCACCCATGACTGTCAGCTTAAGTCTCATCTGCATACACACCAACACAGCTCATTCATATTGCAGCAAAGTGCACCCTAAAACCTCCAATCTGCACCTTGAATTCAACTCATCTCTTCCTTGTAAGCCTAATTGCATTCATATAATCCCTGCATTCTCAGACTTCACCTGTAACCGGAGCTTACAATCACCAGTTTCATTACTACCATGAATGGCATCAGTTCCACCACCGGTACCTTCTGTAATTGAATCAAAACTCTAGCCAACTCTCAACAACAACTTATTGTTCTTGACCTTGCAGCTTCAGAAACCCTAATACTCTTCTCAGCTGAATACAACCTTGAATCAGCATCCATCAAGCATAACTGCAACACCTGAACTCCGTCAAAATCACAGCCATCTTCATTTCTTCAAGCTCTGTCGAACCTAAAACCCCTGTAATCTGTAAATAGACCCATCTCGACCATTCCATACCACCACGAACCAAATTATAGCAAACCCATTATATTAAAACTGCCAGAGACTCACAACACTATCCATGATTCATTATAACCAATTTCTCCTCTGAACCTCATCAACTCTTCATTCTCATCTGGATTCATTCAAAACCCCATTTAATCTTTCCATTTTGCACAACAACAACAATTTCTTCTCGATCTCCATTTTATTCTCGATCTGTATAGCAAATTCTCATGAATTCATCTCTATATTTCTCGATTTTTCTAAGATATTGTGCCGCCATCTCAGTTTCGGGTGGAGTAATGACTACATTACTGCTGCATCAGTGAAGGCCGACGATGAAAGGGAACTGCTTTTTGATAAAATGATACTGAAACTGATCGATTTCAATCAATCTGATGTCTATCTTAAAGAATTTTAAGCTGTGAATCTGTTTGGTTAATGGTGTTTGACTGAAATTTGTAATCAATTTGATTGATGATCCCAAGTTTGAGCTTAATTTCATGAAATTGTGATTTCCAGAAAACTAATTTCAGTTTCTCTGCACAAACATTGTGACGGACAAACTCACCATTTTTCATCACTAAGGGACTCCTCCCTTTGGTCGTCGTCCAATAAGGGGAAATAATCCTCTCTAAAATTTAGGTCATCTGTAGGAATATGCAAGTGGATATAGCTACCCCAGCTCTAGGAACCCCAGACTGAGGCACCTAGTAATCAGATTTAGGACACCAAATGATAGCATTTAGTGACTCCACAGTAGCCCATTATCCTCGGTCGAGCTCCCAACAACATTTGCTTGCAATTACGCTTTTTCTCTTCTTCGAATTCTTCCACCCACAACAGCCGTCTCTTACTTCTCATATCCACCTCTTCTCTTCAATTTCTTTTCATCATTGTCATGCTTTTCAGACAATGAATTTGCATCACTAAATCCGACATGCTTTTCAAACAGAGATGAAGAAATAAAAGCAAATAATGAGAAATAATCCGCCTCCAACACTTTTGCCCTGTTCCCTCTTCTTTTGTTCCAAAGGACTCCAAATTACCTAAACACTCAAAAGCAAACATAAGGTACAATATTTACAAGAAAACTTAGCAAAGAAAGCATAAACAATAGATAAATATTAAGGTGTTTTAGACACCTATCATTGATCTTGCAGTTCATTGATCTTGCAGTTGGAATTACAATTGTAGCTGCAGGTACATATGGTGGAGGTGGAGGTAGAGGTGGAGTGAGTCCATCCATCGATTGGAAATGAGAAGAGAGAACATAAAATGAGAAGCACCGATAAAAGAAAAACAGGTAAAAAAGCTTTTTATGTGAGACTATTTTAAGGCTCGAGATCCAACGGATAGGAGCAATCGTAGATATACCGGCGGCTCCGGACATCTGCCCGAAGTTCCAAGTCGTCCAATACAAAAACTCAATTCGGAGCTTCCTGACCGCCTGATCAGGTTATCCGTCGAACGACGTCCATCTGATAGCTTTTGCTATCATGGAGACAAAGGCAATGTTTTTTTTTATAACCGAAGCAGATCGTACACTTGCGTTTTGAATCGGAATTACTTCTAACAATCCAACATCCTTTCAAACTTTGTCTTCTTCGGAAAACCAAGCATCGCGGACTTTGTCAACATCCCAGCTGTAGTATTCTAGCAATATGGTTGCTTTTTTTCTTTGAATAGAAATAGTAGAAGATGTCTTGGTAATATCCTTTGATTAGAGTCCTACGTCATGTAGACTTCGGTATTTAACATAGGATTTTTAACTTGGTATTTTCCATTAAAATACTATAAAATATCACTAAGATGTTTTTGTTATCCACGTAGTCCTACTGATATAGTACGATTTATGTTGTCCAGGTATCACCATTGATGATTACCTAAATTTATTCCTTCTTGTGTTTTTTATTTTTTAGTTCTATTAAATTATGACCATGAGGTCCATGACCATGACATGCATATTGTTGATAAAGAAAAACTCTATACCAAAGAGAAAAATAGTAATATCTGAATAAAAATTCAAATTAGTAAAACAATAGTAAGGTAAATAATGCAAAAACTGTTGAAGGGGTCAAGTTGTTAGTGACTTTTGACACACCCAAAAACCTGGTGAACCATATGATGATGTGAATAATATAAACTTGAGTTATAAAATACCTTGTCAAAAATATAAATGACGAAAATATGGATATTAATCTTCTTTCTTTGGCAGTTCCACTGTCCTTGCATAAAACAGTTGTATGATAGTTGTATTCTTTTTCGAGTCCATGTTTTGTCTACGTTGGTTATGTATTTCCATTTTGGATGCTGTTTTGAATTGACGAGCCTTGTGTTTCGATTTTGATTTAAATTTATCCATATTGTCATAAACCGGTGTCATGTAATTGTGAATTTCATGTTTCGACCCATCTCCTGGGAAAAGACCGATGCATGCTTGTAGTTCACACACCACTTCCATAACCTCATCTCCAGAAAAGTACAATCATATCCTTGTCGATTTTTCTTCAATGTTTTATCGAGGTTGTCTTCCTCATATTCAATGAACTTTTCATTATTCAAATAATACTCAAGCATTTTACTATCATGTGACAATAAAAGACCAATGTTGCAATGACACTTATCATCATACTTAACCTGATCAATATCGTACAACATCTAAAACTGAAATACTCAATAGCATCAATTCTAACTTTTTTTTATTTTTTTTTAATATTGTTTAAATTTTTGTAGCTCAATACTCTTGTTTTTTTTTCCTTCATAATCTTCCATTAACTTTTTCTTTTCGAGTTCATGTTTAGAGAATTAGTTTTATATTTTAATGACTTAGAAGATTTAAATCTTCCCCAATTATTGATGTTCTGCAAAAAAAAATTCAAGTTCGCAAAAAGATTACACAAAGGATATGTACCTCCAGTTCACAAATATATTTCACAAAGAATATATGCCTCTTGTATTGCACTTTTTTTATTGATATGTTTTCTTTATTTTTTACTTTCCTTATTTACCCCTTACCCCGATGCTAGCAAGTTTCGAACGCGGGGTCGTTGGTATCATCACCCAATAGCTTTATCATTGTACTATAATCATCACCCGTTAACTTTACTATTGCACTTCAGTGACTAAGCAAGTTTTCCAGGTCATCCAAATCCAGTTTATATGCCGATATTTTGGCCTCCTCTAACTTGCTTGCTCTTTTCTTGGCGGCCTTCTCTAACTTTGTTGGTCTTTTTTTCCTTTGCTAACCCAACTCTCATCTCTTTCCTGTCAAGTTCATATTCTTCATTTCCTATATTTCTCTCTTATTTTTTTTTTTGTTTTTTGGTAATTCCACTACACCATTTTAAGGTACAGTAAAACCTCGATAAATTAATAATTCTTGGACCAGAGAAACTAATTATTTTAACAAAGTTATTAATTTATCGAGTTAAAATTTAGCTTACACAAGCCTATTTGGGACCATAGAATTTTATTATTTTAGCGAAGTAATTGATTTATCGAAGTTCTACTGTATTAGCAACATACTATCATGTTGCAACCGACGTTAGCCGTTGCTAAACACGGTGTCGCAATTTTTAGCAACTGAAAAAGCTCTGTTGCTAATCTAATCAGCAACGGAATTCCGCAACGGCGTCTGCCGTTGCTAAATTTTTTATTCACAATAACCTTTCTTCGTTGCTAATCTTGTTCGCGACAGAAAAAAAAAGGCTAAGAACCAAGCCATAGCCTTGAATCAAAGCCACAGCTTCATTCAGCTATGGCTTCATTTTTTAGCCATAACTTCCTTCTAAGTCATGGCTCAGGATATTAAGTTTCCCTTTCCATAACTCCATATGGAAATAAACATAACATACAAACCATTTTTGAAATCAAATAAACTGAGAACCCATTAACAGTTGGAAAATTTATACAATCAAATAAGAGTCCATGTTATTGAAAAGTTGTACAATTTGAAAAAAATATACCCACATCCACACACAAATAACTTGAAAGTAGATCTCACTTTGAGAATGGTGTGCTCAATGACCAGCAACAACTTCCCTCTTACTCTCATTCAATCTTTTAGTATCCAAATTTCAACCTGTTCAGCTACTAGAAGGTCCCAGTTTAGCTTCTTTTGCGCAATTCTGTACAAATCACAGAACAAAACTCATTAAATATCATAACATGTAGAAGCATTGGTCAAGGGAATTTCGATGACAATAAACAATTATCTTGCCAGACCTTTGACCGGGAAAGACTAAGTTAAAAAAATCCTTAATACCAGGTGCAAGTTCATCGATTGAAACAGCTGAGAAGAGCTAAAAGTGTCAAGATGAACCATGTATATCAATAAAATTCATAAAGACAGGGTTATTTAAATATCATAACATGTAGAAGCATTGGTCATGGGAATTTCGATGACGATAAACAATTATCTTGCCAGACCTTTGACAGGGAAAGACTAAGTTAAAAATTTCCTTGATACCAGGTGCAAGTTCATCGATTGAAACAGCTGAGAAGAGCTAAAAGTGTCAAGATGAATCATGTATATCAATAAAATTCATAAAGACCAGGGTTATTTAAATATCATAACATGTAGAAGCATTGGTCAAGGGAATTTCGATGACGATAAACAATTATCTTGCCAGACCTTTGACCGGGAAAGACTAAGTTAAAAATTTCCTTAATACCAGGTGCAAGTTCATCGATTGAAACAGCTGAGAAGAGCTAAAAGTGTCAAGATGAACCATGTATATCAATAAAATTCATAAAGACCAGGGTTATTTAAATATCATAACATGTAGAAGCATTGGTCAAGGGAATTTCGATGACGATAAACAATTATCTTGCCAGACCTTTGACCGGGAAAGACTAAGTTAAAAAATTTCCTTGATACCAGGTGCAAGTTCATCGATTGAAACAGCTGAGAAGAGCTAAAAGTGTCAAGATGAATCATGTATATCAATAAAATTCATAAAGACCAGGGTTATTTAAATATCATAACATGTAGAAGCATTGGTCAAGGGAATTTCGATGACGATAAACAATTATCTTGCCAGACCTTTGACAGGGAAAGACTAAGTTAAAAATTTCCTTGATACCAGGTGCAAGTTCATCGATTGAAACAGCTGAGAAGAGCTAAAAGTGTCAAGATGAATCATGTATATCAATAAAATTCATAAAGACCAGGGTTATGCCCATGGCAGGCCTCCAATTTTTTTATTTTGAGCTTAGTAGGATCTTTCATATCTTATGCCCATGCCAGGGCTCCAAAGACCACAAACAACTCTTTACTTTTTCAACCTTCATTAGTATTACCCTTTAAAAATATGATCACGAGGACAGATATGGAAAAAGTTGGGAAGAGCATATTAAACATGAGCTGGACACTTGTGATCTTGGACATGGCATACAATACATGATATGCAACAAAAAAATTCTCAGAGTACAAACGGTTAATGTTTTCAAAAAAATTACACTACCTTCTCACATCGGTGTTTGCAAGACAACCATCAAAATCAAACGCGACAATCTTCACTGAATCACAAAGACCTTCATCCTATGAAAAACTTAAAAGACGAAATCATTAATAAAATTATTAGTGGCAAATAACACATTATTGGTACCATGTGGATGAAATCATACTAAATTAGTGCGTACTAAATACTAGTGAAGCAGAACCATAATGGCAAGAACAGAAAGGAAGCCATAATGCATATTTCATTTGCCACTTCTATGTGGTGAAACCAACAACAAACCTGCTTTTTCTTAAGCAAAATAGTTACGAAGTAGAAGAAAATTTGGGAAAAGCATCTCACCCTCTTCAGAAAGATAAGTGTTTGGAAAGCTTTCCAATGTAGATTCCTGTATCACAAAAAGAAAAAAACTCTCACTTGAATAAAGAATATAGCGAGGGATAAGAATTTAAGTGATGCAACATATAAATCTAAAGAGAGAAAGAATAAATGAAGACCATGTATATCACAAACCTTGTACTGTTTCTGTACATCGGAAATAGAGAAAGCTATCTCCAACTCAGCTACCTAGCAATAAATGCATATATTTTGAATTATTTAGCCGAAAGAAAATGCATCCCTAACTCAAAACAAAATCAATAAATAACCATCCATTTACCTTCAGTTTCTTGGAACTACTTTCCTTGCCTTTGTCCATGATAGTTTCATCTGTTTTACGAACCTGAAATGCATAAAAATGATAAGAGAGATGCTAATCAAAAACAACCACTAATGGCATAATAAAAATAGGTCTAGCTAGTCATTTAGAGAAAATTCCTCATTTTAAATTCTTTCGAGCTTTGGCCATCACTTCCTTCAACCACAACCTATTCACGCTGAATCGGTTTAGTGAGATGAAAACTCATAAGGTAAAATAACTAAATCAACTGGCTCAAATTATAACAGGTCCCACTAAAGGCAAATAATCAAGTTAAAAAGATAATGCAAGACTAGAAGATTGCAACACTTTAGCTCAAGTGCTCACCTCTTTAGACAATTAAAATGCAAACGTAGAAAACTTTGAAAAGAAAAAAATAGAAAAAAGCAAAAACGCAGAAAAACTTAGAAGTGAACTTAGAAAACAGTCAGAACTTTGAGCCACACAAACCTCAAGTGATGAAAAGCCATCAATCTCATCTACATAGATGGACTTTGAATCAGTAGGAAAGCAAGTTGGATGATACCATCTTGTCATATCATTCCCTCATTCTTTTCTAATTGAGCCTAATCTCAGCGACTTCGCAGGAATTACCTCGGTGCATTTCTTGCAAGAAGAGCGGCTGAATCCAAATTCTGTGATTCAGCATATATTTTAGAAAAAAGATAAAACAAAAAACTTCATATATCATTCTTTTATAAGTTGAACCACTAGGAAAGCAACTTACTTGCACAATTTCGCTAATAAAGTTCAAACTTCCAGGTCCTATACAAGAGATCCTGCTACAGATATCCTGTGATAACCTGCCACAATTTCAGGAGTTGCGGGATCGTTTAAGAGATAACATGGTTACATCCAAATTAAAGCTACAAAGTAATAATCATTACAATCAAAGCTTTGTTCATAATAATGTTCTCACTGGCTGTCCAACACAAGCAAACGCAATTCCTCCACAAGTTGCAGACACAATGACAACAACAAGATCTGATATCAATCTGAAAGGGAAGCAATTTGAAATAGTTGGTAGAGCATTCAACAAACAATTACTTGGCTATGTACGACAAACATAATAACATATTTTAATTTCAGCCACATTACCTCAAATCCAATTGTAGCGCAGGATATTTTGATTTCGTACTAGATATAATAAACACATTATTCTGAAAAATTAACAAATACATCGGGATCGGATCGATGAGCTGGTACATAACCAAATTATTTCAAAGCTAAGCTATTGAAAATCACTAATTACATCTTATAATGGTTTCCACTACAACATGGAGAACAAACCTTATCATCTATTAGTGTTGGAGTCTCTTCTGCTCAATACGAAAGGACACCGACATCCACTACAACCAGATTTCTAGTACTAAGAAAAACAAATTCAACTTGAAAGCAACAGTAGTACCTACTTATTTGCATGATAAATGCACAAAGTTCTCTTTAGTCTCATTTTTCTTAGGTTTCACTCTTGTTACAGTATCCAAATCAGTGAAACCAAAAACTTCACAAAAAAAAAGAAAAAAACAACAACAATAGAAAACAGATCGACCCACTAACTTCAGTTCTTAAACCTTGACAAACCCTAAAATGGAAAAAATAGATTCGTATTAATTCACATACGAAACCCTAAAACCGAAAGATAAAGAAGAAATTAAAAACTGAAATTGAAAAAAACCGAAATCAAAAAATGAAAATAGCAAATTCAAAAATGAAACCCTAAAATCGAAAGTAACAGATTCACAGATAGAACCCTAAAATAGATAAACTAAAATGAAAAAGTAGATTCATAGCTGAAACCCTAGAAATTAAAATCTCTAAAATCGTAAAATCTCTAAACCCTATAAACTGAAACGAAAAGATTATGAAAGAGACTTAAAAACTGGTTAATTTCAGTAGTTTTTCATAGCTTCTGTGGAGAGGAGATGAAGTTCTTCAGAGCTTCTGTGGAGAGGAGATGAAAGAGAGGTGTTCTGTGTCGAAGAAAAAATGAAAATGAGAAGGAAAACACGATAAGGAAGGATATAGAGTAGATATGGCTGAAGGGTGGAAAAATAAAAAAGAATGCTTGACCGAAGGTTGACTTGGGCGTAAAAAGTAGTCCTAGTGTTCCCGACCACACGCGCACTTCGCATGCTTGAGCACACAGCAGTTGCTATTCGCAACCGAAAGATTGCGGTTGCAAAATTAGCAACATCAGTCTGCCGTTGCATAACATTAGCAACCGATATTCGCAATAGAAAATTAGCAACGGCATTATTGTTGTTGCTAATCTGAGTTGCTAATTGCTTAAAATGGTGTAGTGTTCTTGAAGTATTAATCTTGGTCTATTTTATGTGTTGCATATTCTATTCTTTGATTTTAAACTACCCAATTAAATGTGTAAAGTTTAAAAGAGATGGAAATAAAATGTATATATTTTCCTAAATTTTCTTCACGTTTTCCAAGTCATAAAATTTGTTATTTCTTATTATGGACATGTCGAAATGCAAAAGTAAACCCTAGTGTATTAGGCTTCTACCAGAGAATGTCATCGACATATACACAGATTATTTCTATGCTCATCAATCTTTTATGCTTTTTCCTTGTTAATATCTCATCTTAAAAAAAATTCTTCTCCAAATCTGTGGTCAAACCCTAGCAGCTTCATCAAGTCTTTCTTTCTCAACTATGTGATATGTGCACCAACTTTTAGCTGGATTCCATGGATTGAGAATCCTAGTTATTCTAAATGTTTTAGAATTTGGTGAGAGTTATGGAATTCTACGTTGATGTATTTTAGTGTAGGTTTAATTACTTTCCCAAAATCCTTATTTACATACTTGAAAAAGTGTCGTAATGCCCTGTTTACTATGTACAAAACGAAATATTGATTGGAAAAATATGAAATTGGATCTAGTGTGACATTGATCATGACCTTTATAAATGTACTTACATATGTATTTAACAATCCTTACACCTCCACAAATTTCAACATTGATATGGAAATTGAACATCCTAGATACAATGGGTTTAACGGGACAACATCTATATTGTTTGCTCTGTATCCCTTGCAGATGATCACCCCATTCCTTCACCACATCGGTAATAGATTGGGTACGCCTTCGTCTAGGGTTGTGCTATTAGCGTGTTTCTTATATTACTATTTACCATGTAACATACATGTCCATACAGTCTGAAATATAGATGTGTCATATTTTTTTAACGGAAATTCGGTACAGATAGTTTTCTCAACATATTCCAATGTACTAATTTTTCTAGACCATCCAAGAACAAAAGAATGAGCATATGAGGCAAACCACGTTTTAGAAATTCAGTCGATTTATTAAAAATATTTCTTGATTTATTACATCAACTGAATTATTCAGTCATTTCTCTTCAACTTGAAAACACAGTTTATCAGATTGGGAATATTAAGCTCGTCTTTAGTTCGGTTTACGGTCAAAAAGATATATGGTTGATGGATAAAACGTGTAATGTTTATTGAATCTTGATATATCGAACATATGCCTAGAACCACCAATGAATTTCACATGTTTATCATGGGACTTCCTCAGATATCATGGGCGAAAGAATACTTAGCACATAACACGATATGTTGTGAGAGAGTATTCTGAATTGGCTCAAAAACATCTTGGTCCAGCTGGGTATTTTGTTTTGCACGTACACTAAACTAAAGACATGATTAGTTTTGTATATAAAGATGGGGGGAAACTGGTTCTTTTCCTTCTTCGAGTACTAATGCTCCACACATGTGTTAAATAATGCTCCACTCATGTGTTGAAGTTCCCTTGTATTGAAAAGTACTTTGGACCATTTCCTTTTAAAGATCTTTTATCATGATTGGTAAATAATTTTCTTTTATCATGACTGCAACCAAGATTGGTAAATGCATTTGAAGCATTATGATACTCTCACACGTGGATACAAAATTATCTTGACATTGAATCATCTCCTTAATTTATATAAATCCCTCAAGTCTGGGAGGTTCAACCAACATAGGGATTTGCAATTTCACCTCACGACCACATCTTCCAATGGTTGATTTTTTTTTGTTGGATGATATGGTCAATGTCTCGTCAATCCAGTGCATTTCCTCACACAAAGAGCATGCATATCCATTTTTTTAAGATAGTACAGATAGATATGTCAAAGTTCTTATTTATAACGTTTTGTCTACCCAAGTCGTCATCTTGATGAACCCAAAAATTTATCCGAACCATCTGATACAAAACTTTCAACAACAATTTTTTCAGTACATATACAAAGATGGACACAATCAATATCAGATATATGTAGAGTTACACTTAAGAGTAAAAAACCAAGTAACAATTCCATAGAGAAGTTGCATTCATATATTTATGGAACACAAATCGCTATCAATTTAACCCGCATGCTCCGTACTAAACCACGACAATAATACCATTTAAAATTGATATTCTCCTTTGTACGTCATGCTTGTTGTGCAACTCCTCGATACCGAATATTTTAAGGTTAATGGAAAGAATTTAGTGCAACACTAATTCCACGACTCTTCATACATTTGATGGAGAGATGCTTACCCAAAAATTGTATTTTTCTCCCTGCACTGTAGTACGTTGCTAAAGTCATTGGATGATGATCCGGTAACCTGAGTTCGAAACTCGTCAGCGCCAAATTCTTTTCGACTACACAAAAGAAAAAAAAATCAAGTCAACGAAGTTGAGTCAACCGAAACATGGCTGGAACTTGTTTCTACATATACCAAAGAAGAGTTGTAAAACAACCCAAGAACTTTAAGATCAACACATATCTAAATTCCCTAGCAATCTAAATAAACTATACGTAAATTTTCAAGAAAACATATAGGTAAAACCCAGGTGAGTGAACCAACAACCAAAGAAAACAAATAAGTAAATCCCTGGTGGGTGAACCTGTAATTTGTCCTTTTCCCTATTCAATGGTAATAGTAAATAAATGATATTCCCCTCACGTGTTACCATACTATCAAAATTTATGTGATAAGATTCTTGCCACATAAATATTCATGATGAAGTATAGAGGAATATTTGCAAGGCTTATCCTCTATAATATCCTTCATTTGGAATCATTGAAGTATAATTTCAAATTCCGTAGAACTGGTCAGTAATTATGCCAAAATTTGGAACTGAGATGTCTGTCATGATGAAGTTATGGTGATCCAAGTTTTTCTTTGTTCCTCTCGTCATTTTTTTAAATAAATGTGTGAATTGTTAAACAATATGGGTACATAACAAAATTCAGTAAGCACATCACTGACTTTTTCAATGCTCGAGGACTATTATACAGTAGATAAGACAACCACACAGAAAGAAAAGAAGAAAACAAAGCCTAGACCATGGACTGAAGTCATTTCTTCTGAAGCCGTTTGCAACTACTGTATAGAAGTATAGAAGAATTCCCTTGATGAAAGGCATAGACCCGGCAATCCCGTCCTGCAAATAATTGGAAGATTCTATGAACCTTCGTTAGTGAGAGTAAGAAGAGATTCTTCACGGCGTGATTAAGACGGCTCGTATAAGCCATTATTGTATAGAAGAATTCGCTTGATGAAAGGCATAGCCTGGCAATCCCGTCCTGCAAACACTTAATGAAATGATGTTAAAAACAACACCTTGGAGTATTTGCTGCAAATCCTATATTCCTTACTCGTCATGTTCCTTACACTCTTTTGCCAAATATATCATGAACTTTATAGATTTTCAACCATTCGCGAGCCTAGTTAGTAGCTACGCTTATACAGGCTTTCTTGTACCAAGTTTCACAAATATAAAATGAGCCAAACCTAAACACCTTTTTATCAATGATGAGCATCTGCAAACAAACAAAACAGTAACAACAACATGGTTAAATATCTAGCTAGTCAACCACCAAATATTCTATCATCTAAAGAGAAAAGTTATATGTTATGAACAAATATCTTGATTAGAGAGGGGCAGAAAATGACCAACCGACTCTACAAAATAGAATAGTTTAAAATAGATAAATTTCATTTACCTCCAACAAGAAGAGCAGCAGAAACACCGTCTTTGGTTCAGTTTGCAAAAAAAAAACCTCGCAATTTTGTCTTTCAAAATTATATTAAGCCTGTTAATATCGCGCCCTGAAATCTTCCAGCGTTGTTAAGTTCTTTGGCTCCAGCTAAAACCTAATACATATAAAATTAATTAAAAATATGTATTTGGTCCAGCAGACTCGGACTTGGGAAAGTTGAATAATTTCGGCAATTAAGCATAAGATATTAGCATTACTAACACAAAAATGTACATTCATGTTCGCAATAAGTGCAACAAATTGATTATGAGAAGATTACCTGGTTAGTTCAAACAATAAATCATTTAGATGCCCACTTTTACTATAGTCAACCATATTAACTTTGGTTAAGCAGACGACACAATAGAGTTATAGGGTTGCACCATATTTTCTAACTCAAACCTGGTTAGTATTTGTATGCGCAAGCACATATGCTTGTGAAACAAAAAGGCTTGGGCGTATAAACACTAACCCACTACAGTCAGCAGGGATAGCACTGGAAATATTACAGCTCCACGATAAGCAACACAATTGCGATGTTATGCGGCAATTCTGTAGGAAGCCAGAGGAAACTTAGACTGTATGTACAGTTTAAAAAACCAAAAAAATGCTTGCCGAAATATATAAATAACTAAGGTTAGTGTCTAGGATGTACATTCAAAAATATTTACCGACTGACATGGACCATTTGGATCCCGAATTTCCTTGATTGCACCGAGCATTGCTCGGTCGAACTCGCATGCGTTGTTATTTCAAGCATGTTTGTCAATATTAGTGATCAAAACTATATGTCTTGATTTCTAGTTTATTTATGACCAAGTCTCGGTCTAGGATAGTTAAGTGTAGTTGAGCTCCAGACTCCATGGCGATCATCTTACGAAGACAAAGAACTACTCAAAGAACCAGTGGAACTTCATCCGACTAAAAAGGTATGTGGAGACTTGAACTTATCTACCACTCAAAAGTCTACTCTATCTCCTACTCTTGAGACAATAATCGTATAAGTATGATAGTTTTCATACATACACATTGCTATTTCGAGTCGAGTTTACTCCCCTATCTTTTTCTCGAAATATGTGTTGGTAAGCTTTTGCTTTAACCAATTTCATCTTTACCCGTGACGAAAGTCATGATGACGTTTCAATCGTGAAAATAGCTTTGATGAAGATAGTCGTGAATAACGATTGTTATAACGTTATAGAAGAATGTTTCAATGATTGAAATGTAGAGTTGAGATTACCAACTATGGATATAAGCATATATAGTGTGTTCGCACATTAGTGTATAAATCCATGTGCCGGAAACCAAGTGTGTGCATATGTGTTCATACGGTATTGGTGAAGGAGACAGGTTGGGTACGCGTACCGGCGGAAGTTTTCAACCGAAAATTTCTGTTCTGCTGAGTTTGTAGTTTGCAAACTAGTAAACCAGTCACCTTAGGTATGCATACCCGTACGTGTACCCACGGAAGTTTTCGAACCGAAAATTTCTGCTGAGTTTGCAAACTCAAATCCGGTAGCTAAGGTACGCATACCCGTGCGCGTACTCAAGCTGGTTATTTCTCAAATCGGTAGTTCATGAACTTAAAACAATAAATTATAAGGAATGCAATCTTTGCAAACCGTGGGTATATTTTTCATGAATTGATTCAAATAGATCAAACCGATTTTGTTTCAATTGTGTCTATGAATAAAGACCTAAGCAATTGAACAACTCTTCAACTAGATCTTATGAGTCATTTGAACTAGTTATGAGAAAGATGAATACGGTTAATATGGAAGTGCTCATATGGCTAACCATTGGTTAACTATTTGTGAACCAACTAAGTGTACACGTTTAGGTACGGTTACTCAAACCTAAATGAATACATTTCATTTGTGTGTGACAAGCTAAGTTTCGATCTAACGGTTGAAAGATATTAGCTTGGTTGAATCAGGTTTTTCATCTAACGGTGAATATTGAATAATTTGTTACCAAGGTAACTTAGATTGCAAACCCCGATTTGAAAACTATATAAAAGAGACATCTAGTAACTGGAAAAACTAATCCCCACACCTCCTGTGTGATGCTAGTTGGTTTTTCTAGAGTCGATTCTCCTTTAACCTTAGGTTTCTTCTCGAGACCCTGTAGGTTACCGACTGAAAGACTTCATTGGGATTGTGAAGCCACACGAAACTACTTCTCTTGCAGTTGAGCGATCTGATTTTTCCATTTTTCTATCGTACAAGTTCAATTGAATAATTGACTTGAGATTATATCTCCGATAGGGCAAGATAAAAAGAAATCACAAACATCTTCGTCTCATCGTTTGTGATTCCGCAATATCTAGTTTCGCTACCATATGATTTAGATTATTGTGAGGTGATTGATAATACTAGGTTGTTCTTCGGGAATATAAGTCCGGGTTGTCAATTAGTTCCTGTTCACCTTGATTTATCAAAAGACGGAACAAAACTCATAGGTTTATCTGTGAGAGACAGATTTATCTATCATCGTAGACTTTTCTATGTGATACAGATTTGTTTATTAAAGTCTTCGACTTTGGGTCGTAGCAACTCTTAGTTGTGGGTGAGATCAACTAAGGGAATCCAGTGCGTAGTATCCTGCTGGGATCAGAGACGTAAGGAGCGCAACTGTATCTTGAATCAGTGTGAGATTGATTAGGGTTCAACTACAGTCCATACCGAAGTTAGTTTGTAGTAGGCTAGTGTCTGTAGCGGCTTAATACAGTGTGGTGTTCAATCTGGACTAGGTCCTGGGGTTTTTCTGCATTTGCGGTTTCCTCGTTAACAAAACTTCTGGTGTCTGTGTTATTTCTATTCCGCATTATATTTTGTTATATAATTGAAATATCACAGGTTGTGTGTTGTATCGATCAATTGTGAAATCCAACCTTTGGTTGTTGATTGGAAATTGATTGATCCTTGAATATTGGTCTTTGGTACCATCCAAGTTTATATATCTTGTATTTGATAAAGACTCACAGATTTATATTTGCTTTAGTATAGATCAAATTCAGAGATAGAGATATTAACTCCTTGATATACTTTCTATTAAGATTGAGTCTGACTGTCTTGTTGATTCTCTTAAAAGTATATTAGAGTTAGTCCATACAGATTGCTAATCGAAATATTGGGTGAGGTTGTTGTACCCCGCATTTTCACCATGTACTATTAATGTTTCCAAATTAATAGGTTTGCAAATAGGGATGACGTAGTCTACATTTCTTAGCACAGTTTCGAGTCAACACATGACTACTTCCACCTATTATGAGCCACTTTCTGATCAATTTGAAGTGACTTTCTGATTTTTTTACCTTGAGTTAGTTCTCTATCTTCCACTGTGCGAACAACAAAAGAACTGTCTGTGAACTTCCATGATCCACTTGTAATGTAAAAACCTGCAATGAGCAAAATCAGAAAATGAAAGCATTTGAAAAAATAAGTCTTTAAGGCGTTTGATCTCTAAACTTAACCATTGGAAAGGCCTAAAAGTTTCATTAATTTATTTATTTTTATCGGCAGAAGTTACATGAATTTTAATAGAAGAAACATCATAGGAGAAAGCAAAAAGCTTACTTTCTTTTGGATTATGGAACTCCAGATTGAATTTTTTTTTTTGCTAAGAAAAGATATTATATTAAGAGATAAAACTTATAAGTATTGTGAGAGGAAATCAGGAGCAATTTCCCACCACTCATTACAAGTATTGGTTCTTCTACAATGCTTTGCTAATTTATCAGCAGCTGAATTGAAATCTCTACTGAGATGACTAGTTTTAGAAAAGGAAAAGGAATTTAAAATCAAATGACAGTCGTCTAAAATGGTGCTATTGAACCAAGCTAACCCATTATTTTATTTTCTAAGTAATCCATGATCTTCTTTGCATCACTGTAGAGACTGATAGAATCCAAGTTCTTGCTTCTGGCCCATTTAATGGCTTCAAAAACTGCTAGATTCTCTGCCTCTTATGCATTTCTTGCTATGCCTCTGACTAATTTGCATCCCTTGTAGGACCCTGAACCTGTTGTCATATAAATGTCAATTCCAATATTATTAGTATTTTTATCAAAAGAGGAATCACAATATATAACATTAAAATCAGTTAGAAGAGATTGATTAGACATTGGATTGAAAGAATTATTAGCTCGATTATTGACTGTGATATCATATGAACGAGCCATTTGTGTGTTACCCACTACCAAGGAATTGACAGTATCATTGGTAAGTCTAATTGCTAGTCTAGCTGTAGCAGAAGGCTGAGTAATTTTCCCTTGGAAAACTTTAAAACATCTGTCTCTCCATATGCTCCAAGCAGTAGTGAGAATTTCTATTTGAATGTCACCATGTTGATTGTTAAGCAGCCATTTATCTAGCCAATCTTTGACAGAAGGATTGGAAGTTGCATCTTGCAAAGTTATAAAACCATTTGGTGTAGTAGACCAAACAGTTTTAGCAAATCGACAATGAAAAAGAAGATGCTCAGTCGATTCAGCTATGTTATCATTACACATGTTACACATATTATCTCTAGCAGGAGCATAACGAGAAAGTCTCACTTTAGTTGGCAGAATATCACTAATACACTTCCACAGAAAAAGCTGAACTTTAGGAAGGAGATTAGTTTTCCATAAAGCTTTGAAAATAAGAACTGGACCAGAATTAACAGACCCATCAGTAGCATTATTAGTCAGGGTCCTATAAGAGGATTTCACAGTAAAAGTACCATTATGCGAAGGAGACCAAATTAGTCTATCTCTACCATGTAAGGTCAAGGACCGTATCAAATCTGCAAAAAGAGAAACCATACGGCTGATCGATGTTGGTTTCGCTGTGAAAAAGACAGCAAGGCACAACAAAGAACACCAGCAGCTTACGTTGCACTTCCTGGAGGACAAAATGGCAATAAATGGGTTACAGACACCGGTGCAACCCATCATCTTACTGCTGATATTGCAAACTTGAGCATTCCACATGAGTATGATGGAACAGAACAAGTTCATGTCGGTAATGGTAATACCCTAAAAATTTCTAATGTTGGTAGTGCAATCTTCACAAAAAAAACAAGATCTTACATGTTAAATAAAATTTTACATGTTCCACAAATACGCAGCAATTTGCTTTTTTTCGTCAATTTTGTAAAGACAATAATGTCTACTTTAGGTGTCACACAGATTTCTTTTTTGTGAAGGACAATTGCACGGGGGAAACGCTGCTGCAGGGGCGGAATAGAAATGGGATGTATGTCTTAGATGGAGATATTGGCAGAATAAAGCCTAGATCCTATATCTCCACTAGCCTTCCAGTGTGGCACCAACGTCTAGGCCATCCGAAGCTACTCACAGTCTCTAAAGTCATCCAAAGTCATTCTCTTCCTGTTACAAATAAAAGTTTCGATTTTTGTCACTCTTGCCATATCAGTAAGAGCAAGAAACCTTTTTTATCTAGCGAAACTTTCTTTGATGCACCTTTGAGTTTGGTTGTTTCCGATATTTGGGTTTCTCCCATAACTTCAAGAAATGGCTATCGTTATTACATGTTAATTATGGATGTCTTCTCGCACTTTACATGGGTTTTTCCCTTAGTTCAACGATCAGATGCATTACAATACTTTGTTCAGTTTCACAAACAAATTGAAAACCTTATAAACCACAAAATAAAATTTTTTCAATCGGATAATGCTTTGGAATACAAAAAATTCACATCTTATTTGAATGATTGTGTCATACAGCATAGGTTCTCCTGCCCTCATACATCTCCTCAAAATGGTTTAGCGGAACGTAGGATTAGACATGTCACGGAATCCGGTCTAGCCTTACTGTTCCATGCGCATATGCCAAAGTCCTTTTGGTCTGAGGCCTTCGTAACAGCTTGTTATCTCATCAACCGGATACCAAAATCTACCTCTGAGTCCCATACACCACTAGAATTGTTGTTCAAGAAAGAGCCGGACTACAAATTTCTAAAAGTTTTTGGCTGTCTATCATATCCGTGTCTCCGCTCTTATAACTCCAACAAACTTGAACCAAGGTCATTACCATGTGTTTTTATAGGATATAGTTCCTCCCATAAGGGTTACATGTGTATGCATCGTCAAACCAATAGAGTATACATCTCTAGGCATGTTGTCTTTGAGGAGAGCTCATTTCCATTCCAAACTACTATGCAGCAGCAAGACCCTGTGGTAAGTAAAATCCAACACTATCCTAGTACAGGATTTTTAGACTTACCAATTTTTAGAAGGAATGTATAACCTGCATAGCCAATTCCTTAGGAGGAGCATACTCACATGGGAAACAACTCTAATCTCAACAATGCCTTGGCTAGTCCCACCGTTAGCAGCTCTTCAGAACATCCAGCAGTCGTACATTCTGAAGCTTTGCCTCTCGTTCAGCCTGTTACCACAACACCGGAAAATCCAACAGACTCAAGTGATCCAGCAGCTTTATCTGAAGCCGTCTCCTCACCTGATACATCCATCCCAATCTCTCGGCCTGCTAATGAACACGGTCAGCAGCAGGGTCACTCAATGGTAACTCGAGCAAAGCATGGTATTACTAAGCCAATTCAAAAGCTATGTCTCACTGCAACCAAACACCCTCTGCCAGATGATGATTTCATGGAGCCAACTTGTTATTCCAAGGCATGTACAATTCCAGAATGGAGAAATGCCATGGATGTGCAGATCAATGCACTGATCAGGAATGGAACGTATACACTGGTGAAGTATGAAAAAGGTATGAATGTGGTCGGATGTAAATGGGTTTTCCGTGTCAAACAAAACCCCAATGGAACTATAGATCGTCGCAAAGCACGCCTTGTAGCAAAGGGTTTTCACCAGCAAGAGGGAATAGACTTCGGTGAGACATTCTCCCCAGTAATCAAGTCGTGTACCATCAGATTGGTGATTTCGATTGCAGTGATGAATGGCTGGAAAATGCGTCAATTAGATGTGGAGAATGCTTTTCTACATGGTGTATTGGAAGAAGAGGTGTATATGAAGCAGCCACAGGGATATGTCGATCCGAACTACCCATACCATGTCTGCAAATTACACAAAAGTATCTACGGTCTCAAGCAGGCGCCGCGTGCTTGGTTCTCACGCCTCAGTGGACATCTAATTCAGTTGGGACTTACTGCTTCCATTGCAGATACCTCCCTGTTTGTGCAGCTCACACCAACTTCTATAACATATGTTCTAATATACGTGGATGACATTATAGTAACAGGATCTGATCCAACGAAGATTAATCAGTTGGTCAAAGGTATTGGAATTGTTTTTGCAGTGAAAGACATGGGCAATCTCTCTTATTTTTTGGGTATTGAAGTTCTGCAGCAACGGGACAAGATGGTGCTTATACAACGGAAATATGTTGCTGATTTACTTCGACGTACGAAGATGGATGGAATCAAACCTGTAACCACACCTCTTGCAACTAATAATACAGTTACGAAGATGGGGACTGAGAAATTCGGCGATTCCACTTTATATCGCAGTGTTGTGGGGGCACTGCAATATCTACATATCACCAGACCGGACATCTCTGTTGCTGTTAATAAGGCCTGCCAGTACATGCACGAGCCATACATAGAGCATTGGGAGCTGGTTAAGAGAATTCTCCGGTATTTAAAACATACTGTTGATTATGGCTTATATTTCAAATCCAGCCCTGACAGAACCTAGCATGCATACTCCGATGCCGTTTGGGCAGGTAATTTGGATGATCGCAGGTCCACCAGTGGGTACTGTATATACTTTGGGGGTAAACTCATCTCGTGGAGTGCTAAGAAACAAAAGACTGTGTCTAAATTAAGCACAAAGGCAGAATACAGAGGGGTAGCAATCGCAACTTCAGAGCTCATATGAATTCAGTCATTACTAAAAGAATTAGGTATTGGACTTTCTACCCCTTCAATTTGGTGTGATAACTTGGGGGCAACTTACCTTACTGCTAATCCTATCTTCCATGCTCGGATGAAGCACATTGAAATCGACTATCACTTCGTTCGTGAAAGGGTGTCTAGTAAGCAACTAAATGTTCGATTCATCAGCACAAAGGACCAGATAGCGGATATATTCACCAAAGGTTTGTCATTGGCAAGATTTCAACTACTCAGGAATAAGTTGAACATTCGTAAACTCCAGTACAACTTGAAGGGGGGTGTTAAGGAAGATAGTGTGGTGTACCCTGGAATCTCTCAATCAACTCAGTCAAGTAACAAATCTGAAGACTCGCAACAACTTGAAGACTCAACAACCAAGTCTGGTCAGCAACAATAAGATCCAACTAATAACATGGGATAGTTATCTTTATTTAGAATATCTTGTTATCTCAATGTACTTATCTCTAATATAAATAGAAGTGTTTCATCTCCACAAGTTCTGTGGAAGATATTCTACCCAAAACCTAAATATCAAGTTCTAACTTTAGGGTTTTCCATCTCTTTTGTTTTTTCCCAAATCTTAAAGCTGGTAAGTCATATGACCCATAGTGGATTCAAAACTTCGGTGAAGTTTTGTATAACAAGCTTATGTGAATCGTAGTGGATTTAAAAGCAGGAAAATCATATGACTCGGACTTATGTAAGATAAATTAGTGGATATTTGAAGAACACATTGACGTTGAAGGTTTTTCTTAAAATTGTTTGATGGGTTTTAATGTGTTTGAATTGTAGTGGGTTATGATCAAATTTTGTTTTTAACCAAATATTGAAGAATTCAATTTAGGGTTTTTGGGAAAATTGTTTTCCCCAAATCAAATTATAAATTAGGGTTCTTAAATGTATGTTATGTTAAGAATCAATTCAGTGTGATTCGAGAATTGAAATAGGGATAGAGATTATTTCAGATCGAGAAAAATAAGGTGCAGCTATTGATAGACATGAGTATGAAGAAATGATAGGGATTGATTTCAACACAGAAAACTCAGAGAATTGAGAAGTAAGTGAAGAACTAATGGGAATAGTTTTGAAATCAAGAACAAAAAGAAGGAAATTGTGACTGTGGGGAATGAGCTTAACATATGCTACTGTTGGTATATTGTTAAAATTGCAGATGATGGTGAATTTTGGATGGATATTATAAGTCTTGTTAATGGACAGTGATGTTGTTGGGGTTGGTGGTAATACTGAACCACGATGAGTCTTACCAGATTCTGTAATATAAGAGAGATGGGTTTGATTCGATTAAGAAATTGGCAGTGGTGTTGAGATTGAGGAAGGAAAGATTGATGCGATTGATTAGGGTTCGATCTGTGTGAGATATTATTGAAACCGAGAACTGATGATGTTGTAAATGGAATTGATAGGGTTCTGGTGGTGAAATTGATATAAGATTGATTTTAGTTACAACCATGGTGGACTTGAATCAAAGTTAGATGGAAAAACAGATGAAGAACGGGTGGTAGTAGCAGGGAAGATGTTGCTGACGGTGCTGACGGCGTTAAGTAAATATATATATATATATATATATATTTTATTTACTAAACAGAAGTCAACGTCTAATCGAGTCAACGCGGGTCAACGTTGGTCTTTAGACCAAACGCAAAGGCTTGACAAATGTTAGACCAAACTCAGGTTTTGGTCAAAAACTGAGTACCAAAAACCAAATAACCCAACTATGTGATTGTTGAACGGTCAACTCACAGTCAAACGACGCAAAATCATCAACGGACAAACTTAGGACCCTAACACTAATTTGCTCTAAAAATACAATACCGAGAAATCCGACAAGAGAAAGAAAGGATTACCGGAGTAAGACAAAGACAAATACAAATGCAAATACTAATAAAATTCGATTAAATCAGGGAAAACATAGTTCTTCTCGGAATTATATTCCAACCATTTTGTTTGTTTTTCTTCTTTAGAAAGATTTGCTCCCAAAATAAAAGTGATTTGCTCAAGTCTCTGGTAACTAGTGATCTAGATTCCATCATCAAAAGAATCACAGATGTAGTTTCTCTTGTAACCAAGTATTACTCTTTTTATTTAAACTCCTATTTAATTATATTGTTTGTTATCAATTAACATTATATTTATATGGTTTGTGTTTTCTTTCATCGACATCTTAGGGTAACCGCACAAGGAT
Organism: Papaver somniferum; assembly: GCF_003573695.1. Taxonomy (NCBI): domain Eukaryota; kingdom Viridiplantae; phylum Streptophyta; class Magnoliopsida; order Ranunculales; family Papaveraceae; genus Papaver; species Papaver somniferum. The sequence continues at coordinate 114,266,355 of NC_039364.1, forward strand.
ACTATGAAACTTTCTGGGTCAAAAAACCGCAAATAATTGATAGAGTGTTAGAAAGCCGTGGAGACAAACTTTATTGGAATGAGTGGAATTGTTGAAAAGAACCTTTTTGATGATTTTTTAATGATTCGTTTCACTTCGAAGTTCCTCTGATGTTTTAACACTAAGTAAATATCGAATGAGTAGAGAAACTGGCTACCATTTGGTTAATCTGAACTAATGATTTAATGTCGCCCTCTAAACAGAAAAATCGAGATATTAAAATAACTAGCATAATATATGCAACTGTAGAATTATTTTATATTATGAAAACCTTATGTTTTCAAAGTTCTAACAAGGTAGGTTATTAGAATTTTATATTTATATATTTTTCTTGTTATGTTTTTTTTCTTTGTCTTTCTTTAGTTTTTATATGTGATTCTCTTTCTGTTTTTTATTTAAAAGATGACTGTTGAAATAACTTTTTGGCAAACTATCACTCATCACATGATTTGATGTAAAAATCTAGAAGAAAACCAATTTTATCGAAGCTTTCAGGAAAGTTATTCATAAAACAAGTAGATCAATGGATTGATCCTGGCTGTCTTAGCCACTTTATCCGAGACTGAAACTCCAACCAGAAAAGTATAAAAGAAGATTCCTTATTTTTATTACTATCATTCATCCAATAAAGGTATCCCTGACAGGAAGATATAAGACTTCTACTATCGTTAGTACTAGTGAAATTGAGAGTCGGTTTCTTGTTTTGAAAAACTTTGCAACATCCATCCTAAAGTTGCTCAGGTAGTTAGCATCATAATGATGACCTATTTGTTGTGAGTGTCTCTAAGAGTATCTGCATCAGATTTGCTAAACCCGCTAGCTATCCATTGTCAATTCTATTTGGATTTATTTGCAAGTTGGATGTATTAATGTTTCATAGTAAGCCAAGTGGCTCCGAAATGATCACACAGAAGGAGAAGATGGTAGAGGGATTCCTCCTGTTTACCACGTAAACACATGTAGTATCAATTTCTGGTTTATAATACTTAACTTTTTCTTGGTTGTAATAAACCTACACTTCCCATATAAATAATTTCATCTTATGTGGGGCATTAGTATACCCGAGCAGTTTCCAGACCTGGGTAGGGATTCTTTGAGCTTGATGCTTCATATTATGATGATTTAAGTAATGGATTTGTAAGATAGTTTGACTAAAAGCTTCAACTCCTATTGGTTTTCCAAATTAGAGTATCTTCTAAGTGTTGAGGTAATTACATACTAAGGATTTTGTTGGATTTTTGAGGAGGAAAGAGATCTCTGACTAAGGATGCATTCCATCGTCTGGGATTATGTTGCATGATGGTAGTAATGATACTCTGTAACGCATTTTTCATACTAAATATGTATCTTAGTATCACATCTCACATCCTAGTAATGATACTCTGTAACATATTGAATACCTTTTTCAATTCCTTTCCAAACCGCTGAGTGCCAAATATTGCGTATTTCTACATCTTTTTTATTGGCATTTAACTTATCTTTTGTGTTCTAACTCTCTATTTTATCTCAAATTCTGTATTTTCATTGTTTTAAAGAATAAATACTTGCACTAATTAATTTTGTGTTTTTAGGTGCTAAATAAAGCTTGGATGAGTGGAGAAGCCAAAATAGCAGAGAATTAGTGACAACGGAAGAGAGACAACAAAGCTGCCGCTATAAGGCAGTGAAGAATGTTATTTGCACCTCATCCGCAAGTGAAGAATGTTGTTTGCACCTCATCCGCAAGTGAAGAATGTTGTTTGCAAGATCTAAAAATAGACATGGGCTTGAGATATTAGCTCTGAATAAGACATGGGCCTAGAAGTGATAAAACCCAAGATCCAAGACCCAAACCCGTTGCCATGTCTGAGCCATCAGATTTAATATAGTTGCACAATATCTAACAGCATATCCATGCGGTACATCAATATTTTTTGCATCCTACTAACACCCAAGCACATTGTATCCCTTCCATACTCGAGTAAAACCAAACACCACATTCAATTCGTTCAATTCTTCCCTTCAGACTCTGCGGAACCTTCACTTCACCATCCCTCCATCACTTTTATCCCTCCATCAATCAATTCCATCCCCGACCATCTCTGATCACAACCACCCTATGCGATTAAACTCTTAATCTCTATCTCTCTAAATCTTATGTTTTCCCTTGTCAAGACAGTAACCCTAGAAGCTATGATTGAGAGAGATAAGATTAGAGTTAGCTTCAATAGCTGAAAAATTAGGTTTGCAGAGATGATTTGAAGAAGGAACTTGTCAGAAATTACGTTTTTGGTGAATGGGTATTCATCTAATTTTAAAATTCAAGTGATTGAGAGATTTTTGTGTATAAATAGGGAGGAGATTGTGATGTAAAAATCATGTCCGGATTAGCCGGTGCACCAAGCAGTATTATAGATTTACTTTCTCTATTTTCTTCATCATGTTCTATTTACTTTTGCTAGGGTTTAGATGAAACCATTAATTTACTGCTAAGTTTGATTCATGTTTCTGATTATTTTTCTTGTTGTGCTTAAACTGTTTAGGATAGATTTAATCATAGTACTTCAACATTTTGCTCTCACAGTGTGTGCCATGTATCCATTGTAGTTAGAATACCGTTGTGTTGATTGTGCTGTAACTTAAGCTTAACCATATTTTTTTTGATCCTAAGATTAGTTATGCTTTAACTAGAAAGTTAATGCTTTGGAAAGATACCTTAGTTGCGATTAGAATATCCATCTTAGGAAAGGTTTAATAATCTAAGTGATCAAATTGGTATGCGATTAGTTGTACTGTAAGAAGACAACTAATACTAGGGATTAGTTAGTGACCTTAGTTGACATTAAGTCATCCATTTGAGACCTCCCTGGATAAACGGCAGACTAGTATCTTGACCGGTGTCCATTATAAGGGACAAGAACAGTATCGAAACTGAATTGACTTAATGTAGCTTAAGTGGTGGATTCGACTGCCCTAGTGCCCTTTAATTTGCATTCTTGTTTTATAATTTGTGTTACTTGAGCATCATCTTAGTCGTATCGACAACAAAAATCCCGTTTTTGGTTACTCTTTGTTCTAAGTCAGTTGTAGTAAGATCATAGCTTCAACCTTACACCCACCTTGTCCCTGAGGATCGACCTGTGCATGCCCTGTGTTGCATTAAGACACTGTGTACTTGCAGTTTAATATTGTAGGCATCGTTTAGTCCTACCAAAAACCCAAGAAGAATTATTGTGCGGTTGTTGTAGATGAAGAAAGTTGCAATATGAAGAGTATTTAGATTTCAAACACCCATATATAGCTAACAAAACCTCCAATCTACTTAAGTGATTATAACGTTATTGTAGTGTTTTAGATTTCTAAAAAGGCTAGACCCCCTTACTTTTAGGATGACATAGAAATTTCCAAGCAATCAGATTAAGCCCATTTTTTTTAATTATGTCCCCTCCAAAATCTTCTTTGAATGGATTCCAGTTGTTTAATAGTTTCCTTTTGGACGATTAAAGTTTCTCATATAATGAGAAAGAATAGAGTTCAGAACTGATTTGACTAGAGTAGTTCTCCAAGACAGGTTGAGGGTTTTAAGTTTCCAACCTCTGATTTTAGTTTAAAATGAGTCTTTTTTTCTTTAGAAATAACTGACTTTGGATTTACCTCACAGGATAGGTAGACTCAATTATTTATCAGTCTTACAAAGTTGAGAAACACCCATAAACTTTAACCATATCTTGTTTTTGCTATTGAGTAAGTTTCCTGGAAATGAAAGCAGCTAACTTTTTATACTTTATCATTTGTCCTGAGATATCTCATAAATGTTTAACAATATAAAGAATGCTTCAAATGTTGTGTTGATTGGCTTGAAAGAATAGAAGATAATCGTCTGCAAACAACATATGATATGATAGTGGGGGATTGGATACAAACAATCTTGCTGTCATGTTGAGCTTGAGTAAGAAGTCTGTTGAAATACTTCATGGTAAAGTTAAAGAGATAGGGGCACAGGATCTGCCTGTCAAATACCTCATGTTGGCGTATACTCTTTACAAGTACTACTATTGAGAAGAATAACCTTTATAGTAGTAGAGATACATTCATGTATAATATTACGCCAATCTTAACAAAAACCTAATGATTTGAGCATTTTAATCAAAAATTCTAATCGAGACGGTCAAAAGCCTTCTGAGATGTCCAGGAAATCTGTCCATCTCTCATACTCCCTCTGTCCTTTTTTATCTTTTCGCTTTAATTAAGTCAACATATTAAGGGCACCAGAAAATATGTCATGACTACCCTTATTAAAAGCTAGATTAAGAAATTTTATTATTTTTGGAAAATTTTAAAAGAAGATAAAAACAAATATCTTCCCAATAATTTTGGTTATATTGTCAATCTTATTTTTGGTAAGATTATAAATATTTTTAGTAAAAGATATTGGTTAGATTATAAATATTTTTAGTAAAAAAGAATAAAGATTAGTACAAAAGATATTATACAGATTTGTTTCTTTATATATAGAAATATTGTTTAAGATTTTGGATTTGTTTTATATTAAAAATGAATTTTATAATTATAAAAAAATTAAGGGTATATTTGATAGTTTAATGAGAAAATATGTCTATAAACAGAAGCGGATAGATAAAAAAAGGTAGACCAAAATAGAATAGAGGACATGTACGAAAAGATAAAGGGAGTATTAGATTTCTCTATAGAGTGTATCGGTTTATTATGTCATCATTGATCATTCTCAGTGGACAAACCAAGTCAACCTAATACTATGTTGTTTTTTATACTATTTTTTGGATTAATTTTTTTTGACTGGAGCTTGTCAGTTAATACCACTGGACACTTATGATTTTTTTCCCAGAGTCCTCTGTTAAGAATCATTCCTAAAAATGGACTCCATCATACACTTAAAAGAGGGTGAAGGTGAATGAAAACCCAACCAACACTAAAGAGAGGATAAGATGTGAATGAAAACCAAACAAGAAATTTAGATACGAGTGAAATCTAAGGGATATGAAAGAAGAACTAGAAAATCTTTCAGGTAGCCGTTTTTGAATCTCATTTTTTTTCTTCAGTTTCTCTGTATCTTACTGGTCTTACGTCTGATATTCTTACTTCTTATTTGTCAAACAGAGAAAACTCACTGATCTTATGTTTGATGTTCTCACTTTCTATCTCTATCTTACTGATCTTATGTTTGATGTTCTCACTTTCTATCTCTATCTTACTGATCTTATGTTTGATTTATTATTATTATTATTATTGTTATTTTTGTAGGTATAACATATAACTTAACGAACCACTCGAAATAGAGTTGAAATATCTAACTAATATAAGAAATGGTATCCAAGAGTTTTGTGGTAAACTTGAGACACTTGGTGTAATCCAAATTTTATAAAAGTTATTGATGTTATTCACAACGCTCTTGCACAACATTTGGTTAGGTTCTCCATTATTTAGGGGAGGGTAGATTTCATGGAAAAATATACCACTTATTCGATGGTTACGGTTTTAATTTGCAAAAAAAAAATGAACAGGGAAGTGACACAAAAAGTATTGTTAATTTATAATAAGTGTGACCCACAACGACATACAGCCTAGTCAACTAGGTTGATTACAAAAACCAATTTGAAGGTAATGCAAATATTTTTTATGCAATTATAAATTAAGTCCTCATTTCGGTTTGCAAAGTCTTCATGCAATTATTAAATTAGATCTTTACTTATGTTTATTAAACTGCAGTTCAACGACACATGCCATTAAAGAAGTATTCTACCTCAAAGTATGTCATGTCAACATCAATATGCATAATGTTGTTTTTAAATCAAATACATATCGAGAGATTTTTTCAGTGAAACTCATGGGGGAAGTCCAAAAAGATGGTTTTACTGAGTGGACGCAAGTTAAATAATTTTCTTTTAAAACAATTATGTTTAAAAAAAAATATGATTTGGATAAAGAAAACCCATTTTATTTATTATTGTTTTTTCGATCGGTTAAAAAAAATCGCTTTTTTCCGTCAGATTACTTACTTTTCACCATCATTTCATCTCTTCACCGTGGTCTGAAGTTTTCTTTTTTTTTAATCACCATGCTTATCATCACTATCTTGACATACCATATGAAAGGTTTACACACAAATATCAAGATTTTGATAAATTGAGATTATTTATCAAGATTTTTCATCACGGAAGAACTAGATTAAATTGACACTTACCAATTAAATAATCAATAATATATATGTAAATACTTTCTTAAACAAATCTATCTCGACTGTTAATGACAATGTATTTGTGTTTATGACTTTAGAGAGTTAAAAGAAAAAAAAGGTGACCGAAGATTTATCTTTAGACGAGAAAACCGGAAGATTGAGGTGTTACCACTTATTATTATCTAAAATTAAACTAAGAATGAAACATGGTTTTAAATACTAGTAGTGAATATAATAACATATCTTAACATCTAATACTGATATATTAGTATAAGTGGTATTAGACTAATACCACTTATATTAGTCTAAAGTAGGGGTTTTATTTAAAATATCTTAACAACTAATACTAATATATTTGTTTCAGTGAAGCTCATGGGAGAGGTCGAAAAAGATGGTCTTACGGGTTTTTTTTAGCAACTAATACTTATATATTTTCAAGGTAAATAGTATTCTTTTTAAAACAATTACGTTTGTAAGTAAATATGATTTGGGTAAAGAAAACCCACTATCTTTATTATTATTTTTCGATCGGCTAAAAGAAAACATTTTTTTTATCATTTGCTTCAGGAGAAACTTCTTATGACATTAATTCTTCTCAAGTTTACATTTAGTTTTTGATGAACAAACATCTTCACCGTGCAAAAAAACCTCAAGAGTACCAGATATTACTCTTTCCAGTTAAACTCCTATTTACACTATATCGTTTGTTATTAATTAGTATTTTAGTTATATGGTTTGTGCTTTCTTTCAGCGATATATTAGGATAACCACACAGGGATACTATAAAACTTTCGGGTCAAAAACCACAAATACTTGATAGACTGTTACAAAGCTGTCGAGACAAACTTTATTGGAAGGAGTGGAATTGTTGAAAAGAAATTTTCTGATAAGTATCTAATGAATCAGTTCTCTTTAGAGTTTCTCTGACATTTTAACACTAAGTAAATGTCGCATGAGTAGAGAAATTGACAATCGTTTGGTTAATCGATTTAGTATAATTTGTAACCGCTAAACATAAATATCGAGATATTAAAGTAACCAACATAATACATATAACTGCAAAATTAGTTAATATCATGAAAGCCTTATGTTTCCAAAGTTCAAACTGATGGGTAGGTTCTTAGAATCCCTCTTTTTCTTTCTGTGTTTTTTTTTTACCTTATTTTTCTTTAGCTTTTTTTTATAAGTGATTCCTTTTCTGTTTTTTACATAAAAGATGGCTGCTAAAATACCTTTGTGGTAACCTAGCACTCAACACATGATTTGATGTAAAAACTTAAATAAAAAACCAAGAATAACGAAGGTTTCAGGAAAGTATTCATAAAACAAGTGAATCCATGGATTGATCCTGACGGTCTTAGCCACTTTGTCCGTGACTGCAACTCCAATCAGAAAAGTATAAAATATGATTCCTTGTTTTCATTACAATCATTATAAGACTTCTAATATTGTTAGTACTATGGAAATTGGGAGTGGGTTTCTTGTTTTGAAAAACTTTGCAACATCCATCCTAAAGTAACTCAAGTTGTTAGCATCATAATGAGGGCCTACACGTTGTGAGTATCTCGAGGAGTATCCTCAACATATTTGCTAAACCATTTAGCTATCCATTGTCAATTCTATTTGGATTTATTTGCAAGTTGGATGTGTTAATGTTTCATAACAATCCAAGTGGCTCTGGAATGATCACACTGCAGGAAAACATGGTATAGGGATTCTTCTTTTTTTACCACATTGAAAACATTTAGTCTCAATTTCTGGTTTGTAATAACTCAACTTTGTCTTGGTTGGAACAATACCTACACTTCGATAATGAAAGCCTTCCGACAAGTTCAGTTTTAAGGCAATCTGTCCGTCTCTCCTATTGGATTTCTTCATAAAGTGTGCTAGAGCACTCCTCGGTTGAACCCACCAAGCGTTGATATGTCAAGGTTGGTTGTTATAGTTTAGTATCAAAACTCATAAGTCCATTTATTAGATTAGTAGAGTCAACTTTGTTAGGTTAGACTAGGAAATATAGAAATGTTGAGACATATAAGTATTACTCTGAAGACCTGAAGAATCCGAAGACACATCGACATCAACGATGACATCATTCTTCCACTTGAGGTTAGTAATACATGAGTTGACTTGTTTCTATTTTTATATTGTTACTTTTAAGTCGAAGATCGAAAACATAACATGCAAAGTTATATACATGAAACTCTAGTATTAGAGACTTGATTATTTTATTATGATATTATATCCATAGTTGTGAATGCTTAGCATTGGTATATTATATTACGAAGTATAATGCTTATCTTTTGAACTTCGTAATTGTGACATCGACAAGATTAGTGAACTTAAGGTTGATTTCATTCCTAAAAAACTATATTTAATTACATGAGTTTAAGGAAGTATACTTCTGAACTTGTTTCGTAGTTGAAACAAATCAATATGATCGAAGGTCCGGTTTTCATTGAAGATCTAAGGTTGGACCGAGCTTAAATTATATAGGGGATCAAGGTAGCACCGATCTTAACTTATATTGGGATTCAAGGTAGAACCGGTCTCTACCTATATTGGTAGTCAAGGTTGAAAATACAAGGGTAACCAAATACACCACAATTTTCAATTTATCAACCTATAAGTCCTTTACCAAGTGTGATCGTCTATGGACTGAGTCGAGACAATACAACAACTTCGGTACATACTTCCTGTGATCGTCTATGGATACGAGATCGAGAAAATACAACAACAAGATCACTTGTTGATTGAATATGGATTCAAGAATGAAATGATACGACAACGAAGTGTTCACTTGATAATAGGTACGGTATTAAACCAAAACTCTATAGGATCAATATGAGGTGTTACGGATTAACGTACAATTGCAATTTACTTTAATTCTAATAAAACAATTATAATGCGGAATAATAAATTAAATGGTACAGCCGGATTTTGTTAAAGAGGAAACCGAAAATGCAGAAAAACCTCGGGACCTAGTCCAGTTTTGAATACTTTCATAATTAAGTTGTTATACAAAATCTAGTACCAACTTTGAATAGTTGAGACCAAGTAGACTACCCATAGCTACTTAGTTTCCTCGGTATCCCTACGTCTTCGACTTCGAGAGTCACGCACGTGAATAGAAAGTCCTTTGGATCATATTCCACACAACAAAGGAAGAATCTATTTGGTAACCACTATAATCAATCTTTGTGTTGATGGTGGTTTTTAGCTTAGGGTTAAAATCGTAAAACCTTGCATAAGATGTGATGTCACTCTGCAAGGAAGCGGTGCTGCGAGTACTAACCTCTTCATCGACATATTTATTGAGCCTCTAAATACACTTTTATCCATAACACTTTGTAAATTTCGGCACCTCGCCAATACGAGACTCGCTGAGTACTTTCCTGTGCTATGTTCCCCAGCAGAACCCTTAATCGGTATGGCATAACGGATTTATGTTCACTCGCAGCGGAGTAGCATGAACCTCCAAGTACCAAAGTTCAGGCCATTGCACGAAATGCTCAGACAGAAAGCACACTGCATTCTGTAGATAAAGATTTTGTATGGCAGCATACAAAATCCAGCTAATTATTGTGATAACTCGCAAAGAACTCATAAACCCAACTAATTTTCAAATTAGGGTTTCGCTCCCCGCGCAGTATACTGGACCCCGTTGGTCGAACCATGCTTAAACAAGCTAGGCAACCGAATCCGCCACAACGCGCTAAAAGTGCGGCCGCGCCCTAGCATGTCGGCCCTATTTCCGGCGACCAATCAGGTCGCTTCAAATCCGCCACCGTGCGTTGGAAGTATGGCCACGCCCTAGCATGTTGTCCCCACTTCCCGTCAACCCATCGGGTTGCTCCAAAACTTGCCATGGCCTCAAAAAGGTCGCCATACTAAGTTGGCTTCCCAAGACACGCTAGCTTCCCAAAAACGCGCTAGCTTCCCAAAAAACGCCAGCATGCCGCACGCGCATGCCAGACGCGCTTGCCAGACGCGCATGCCAGACGCGCTCTCCAGGCTTACCAGACGCGCATGCCAGACGCGCTTACCAGATGCACATGCCTCATGCACATGCTAAAAATCATGCGCAAGCCATGCCAGCCACGCTACCACGCCTCTGGCGACCAACGGAAGGTAGCCATAATCAATGGCTACCCTTCCTCCTAAGGTACGGATCTCAGCCGTACAAGTTCGCCACCAAGCCTGTGGAAACTTCTGGTCGCAATGCCAAATTCCACGGTTTGTGTTAAACCCTAATTTGGCCACGCCAAAGGCATGTGCAAGCTATGCCAGCACCACGTACACGCCACTGGCCGCCAAACGGAAGGTAGCCGCGATCAACGGCTACCCTTCCTCCTGAGATGTAAAATATCGGCCGTCGAAGGTCGTCACTGAACCAGCAAGCCTCTCTATCTTAACTTGCCGCACATAGCAACATGCTACACGTTTTCCAATGAAAACACTCGAGAAATCAAAACATGTCACAAACTGAGGGATGCTCATCAGGGTATTGGTATGGTGGTTTACAACGTGCGGCGTGCAATACGCCCGTTACAAGAAAGTGTCATAAGAGTGAGGCGGTTAGTAATGGAAAGAAATAAGTGGTGAAACACATCTTCATTATGGAAACATCAATTTCAGGCGTTACCCGTTACCACTTTTCCACCACTCAACCGCTTCCACTTCTTACGAGGCCAGGGTACGTTTTATTACGACTTGTATAAATAGGTTTCACCTATTTCCACCAAACAACAAGTTTTTGGTCAGGAGAACAATACACATCCAGAAATCACCTGGTATCTTTCTATTCAGCTTGCCAGTTCAACTTTCGGATACAAGTCGCAGAACACCCACACTTCCAGAATCAACTATTCTGGCCTCAACACTTTCTTCGCTTCCCTCCCTAAGACCAACCCTTCTCCTTCACTTTGTGACCGAAGCAAGCCTGGAACGACCATTTCTTGGTTTAGGCCAGGATTGTACAGATTGATCTCTAGAAACAAAAGTACTCACGTGCAGTACATTGTTTTGGGTTTAGATTTGTTTCTCACCCGCAAACACTGAAATTACCGAAATCAGCAGAAACGGTTTTCACCCACAAACAATTGGCGACCACAGTGGGAGATTAATCTCTCGGTTACAATATCAATTTCCAATTCTCGATTTCGTTTTTTCAACCCCGATATCAAGATGGTAGAACTCAGGTCGGGATCAGCAACAAACCCCGAGAACACTGGCGCGGAAATTATTCTTGGTGTTAACATTTCTCCCAGTGGTGCTAATACGCCATCTGTCAACACCAGCAACATGGAGAATGTTCCTTCAGGTGTTACACCTCCAATCACAAGAGACAAAGCCTCTGCCGCGGAAAATGCTCCTTCATGTGTTACACCTCCAATCACCAGAGCTAGAGCTGCTGCCGCCGCTCCCAATGTTTCATCAAGTATGACACCTCCAATCACCAGAGCCAGAGATGCTGCCGCCGCTCCCAATGTTTCATCAAGTATGACACCTCCAACTATTACCAGAACTGCAGCTACTCCGCCGTCAGGACGAGAAACTGGAGGGGCCAGAGGGAGCCGACCCTACATTATTATTGATGATTTGAGGAAAAGGCAGGAGGTTCTCGCCAGGGCCCAAACAGACATGGCCTCAACCCAGAAGGAGGTGATTTCTTTTCTCAAGATACTGATAGAGCGGCTCCCACAAGAATCACGTCATCCATAGCCAATGAGGAACACATCCAATACCCATGGCGCTAGCACCTCAACAGGGCACACTTTTGTAGACGAAGAGACTCGCCCGAGAACTTCAGCTGAAAGAAATCAACTGCCCAATTTTGTCACGAGAGAAGATTTGGAATGACTTCTCCGAAACCGAGACAAAAGCGACTTCATGGATATGCATCAGCATCAGCCCCCGTATCCTCCTGAAGTACAAAGAATTCATCGTCCAAGGGGGTACTCTTCCCCTCAATTCTCTCTGTACGACGGTACCGATAATGCGCGTGAACATGTCTCTCGATTCTTAGATTCCCTGGGGGAACACGAATATAATCACGTTCTCCGTTTGAGGGAATTTTTGAAATCACTTACTGGAAGAGCATACACATGGTACAACAGCATTACGCCAGGAAACATCTCCAACTGGTCTAACATGGTTGCAGCTTTCTACAAGAAATACTTCTTTGTGTCTGAGCAAATTACCTTCTCAGATCTAGGAAGGATGTTTCAAGGAAGCAACGAACATCCGAATGATTTTGTCAAAAGATCAGAATTCAAGCGCTCGATTGTCATGACCCAAACGTGACCGAACATCAATTGATGGACTCCTGTATCAATGGAATGATTCCCATCTACCGCGCATTACTAGAGAATCTATGATTCCAGACATTCCCTGAGCTTCATGAAGCCGCAAAACGGTCATCCACAACAGCACCAGCGTTGTTGGAAAGAACCAGGCCAACTAGAAGCGAGGACGCACGCGAAACTCGAGGAAATAGACGCCTCATCAATAAGCAATACAACACTGGTCCCTCCTCTGTGAGCGTGGTAGACGAAAGAGGAAAAAGGAAGGCTCCAACAGCAGAACATCCATCCAAGCGCGCAGCGCCAGCACGACAGGCAGCTCCGTCACGGAAGACCACCGCTAAAGCTCCCATGCGACATCAAGAGGCTGGAGAAAATGTCTTGGATTTCCCGTTCCCAATCGAAGAAGTGATTGAACTATTGGAAGCATGGATCCAAGACTACTCCAGGCTACCTCCTATTAGGCGCCCACCAACCGAAGCGGAAATGGCGAACCCCAAATATTGCTGCTACCAAAGATTTGTCCACCACCCGACCAGTGACTGTAACAAGCTGAAGCATATATTCAAAGAAAAGATAGAAGCAGGGGAGCTTCGACTATACAATGAAAGAGTTCACAGAGATCCACTTCCAGTCAGGAGTTGCATGGTCTCTGGGGACTCCGTACACGAAACTGTGCAATCCATGATGCAACATGTGTGTGAAATTCTCTACCTCTCCAAGGCACAGCGCCAAGACATCTTCACAGCCCTTAATCGTGTTGTATCGGGCAAGCGACTCTTTCCTACTAAAGAAACCACACCAGAACCCCAAACTCTCCCAGGAAGCGGTGCTGGAAAATACAAATGGGGACTGCTGATCACGGTTCATCAGAGGGACGCCGAGCTCGATAACACATTCATCGACGTGGCTTCTGACTTCAACATCATTGATAGACGCATTTATGTGTCTAATTTGTCTTCAATGTTTCATATTGTTAGTACTCGTTTTCGTCCTTATTATGGTGTTTTGTGTGTTTGTAGGTATTTTTTGGAAATAAATATTGTTGGAAAATTCGGCTCGAAAAGTTGCTCGGAGCACCCCCGGAGGACATTTTCTATATGGACCCCCACTTTTTCTATGCGTCACCCACGGCTATGTGTAGCCCATTTGTCCACAACACCCATTTGTTATTCGGCACCCAGGACGTTGGATAAGGGCTAACCATCTTCTTCATTTCAAAAATTATGTTTTGGCGGGAAATATTTGGTTTCAATGGGAGAACTAGGGTTGCGAATTTGAGCTTGTTTCAGCGAGACTAAAGAGCTGGAATTGTTTGGGTATCTTACTTTGATTCTAATAGGATTGTTTTGGGTCTTTTGTTCGATGGATTTTGGCTAGAACTCGAGTTAGAAGAAATCAGGGAGTAAAGCTGGCTAAATTAGGGTTGGAGTTTTTACGCAACTCAGTGAGACTCAACGACTCAGATTGATTGGGTTTGTTTCTATGGTGTTAACAGGCATGGTATGGTTGATTTCGTCAGCCAAAATTGGCTAGCTACTCAGTGAGAAGAAACAGAGGTCGAGAGATATTCATGGGATTTCCTGTGCGTATTAGAGGATACCGTGTATCTTAACAGAATTTTACTCCAACTGGGACTGTGTTGGGAGTGCGTCAACACTATTCAGACGCGTGAAGAGCTAAAACAGGGAACAAATATATTCGTATCACTCTCTGTTGGTGCTATTGCGGGAAAGATGCGTACAGTGAAGGAAAGGTATTGATTGGGGATTATATACAATTGATTAGGAGATATTTCACAGCTCATTCCAGCGTAAAGAAGAGAAGAAAAATGGAATTATTCCCGTGTACTGGCAGGGAGTAAATGAAGATTTTTGAGAGTTATTACGCGTGATTTCTTTGTCCTGTGGAGTATAAAAACGTTGCTGGGGTCGAATTGAAGATGACGGAGAGTTTGGGAGATTACAGAGCATCACAGAGTCGAAAAATCAAGTTGCAGGAAAATTCTTTTCTGCTGCTGCATATCTGAAGAACACGAAGAACACACCATCCAAGACAGTCGTTTTCCAACAGTGAGAACGACACAGAGGCGGGGGTCGTAGAGCTACAGTGTCTGTGACAGTTATCATTTATCGTTCTATGTAACAGTTCGGTTTGTAACAAATATAAGTGTTACAAACCCGGTTTTTAATAGTTTTTCTCCGTTTCATCATTTGTACACCTCCTTTGAGCAATAAAAATGAATTTTGAGCGTGTTTCCAACATGATGATGAGCTAATTATCACGTTACCAAGGCAATGAGGAAGCTATTTACGCATGAATAATTGGTAATTATTTATTTTCTCTAATTTATAATTCACTCAATCACTGCCTTTGCGGAGTTTTTAATTGTTTGCATAATTTTCTTCATTAGTTGTGATTCAATTAAATAGGTTATACTTTTTTTAGATAATCTATGCTTAGGGGATACAATTAATATTTGAGAATTTGCCTGATTATATGTGAATTAAGAAATAGGGGACTTAAAAGATAATTAGAGTTTTGGATTATTTATCATAATTTATTCATGTGTAATAGTGGAATCAGTGTCTTGGTTATTCCTAATATCTTGAAATCAAATTTTGATCTAAGTTTTCTTTACTTTTAAGTTTTATTAAGTCTAGAATCTTTTGCTTTCACAAGCCTCAACGAACCTATTACTACAACATCATTGAAATCACATCAATCATTACCATCAAAACTCTGAGAGCTGCGGGAGTTTTGAAGCAGGAGGCTACCCATTCCCCAACCATGGTCAAAAACTTGGAAGGAGAGGCGATAGACGCGTATGGCTACATCAATCTTGAAATCAAGGTGGGAGACACTCTAACACATGGAAAATTCTACATTGTCAAAGAACTCTCAAGCTACGACATGATTCTGGGGCGCACGTGGGTACACGGTAACAAAGCGAAGTTAGGGGTATCCCCTCTGTCGATGTCGATACCCGAAAGAATTTCCAACAAGCCGTCCAACTTTGAAGATTACATGCTGCCATATCAAAAACTTACCAATGTAACTCAATTTCCTGGAGAAAGCCCGTCGACGTTCATCCGCAGATTCCGAACACAAGTAAGTCTGGTTAAACAACCCTTTCTGCACCCAGTCACCTCTCCTCTCGTCCAAGCATGGGGACTCGGTCCGATTACCAACCCAGGCGTCATTAAGAGATGTGAATGAGATGTTGGGCCTTTCAAGTACTTTGTCAAAAATTTGGAAGTTGTCACAGCCAAACATGACGAGTTCAATCAGGTGGTTGCGCAACGCTCCAACCCATTTCAAATTGGAGATGTAGTAGTCAAGATGACCTCGTTTCAAGTTGGGAACATAACAATAAATATGGCCACTAGACCCGGTCCGCCTAAAGAAAAGGAAGACGAGCCATATCTGGTGGCAGATGTTATCTTGGGTGGTTACTGCAATCTCATCAATACCGACAAATTGGAAAGTGTCACGATTCACTCGCGATGGCTCAAACCCTTCAATACCTAAAACGCTGTGCTACCTTCACCTCCAGAGTTCTCCTTCAACATTTCTTTCAGCATTTTCCCTTTCATGCAATGTTTGTAACTCCTCAAAAATGATTGTACTGCTTGCATTCATGAGTAGAATTTTCAATTCCAATTAAAGAACATCTTTCCTTGAAAAGTTTTCCCCTTAAAGGAAAAATACCAAGTAAACCTAAAATTCTCACAGAGTCATTATCCGTCAATTGAAAACCAGAGAAATCAAACCACCACAAAAATACCTATTCAAAAATATTCAAGAAGGAAATATGCAAGGAAGACGATTATCAGGCGGCAGAACAGATATCTTCTTCAAGAATATTCGGCTCCAGATCTCAGAAACAGTATGAAGGTTTTATTAATTCATTCAAAGATGTGAAGCCATAAAAGCTGAATGACGGAATGTTACTTGACGAAACCCTAACTTCACCATGAAATCAAGAAAGTAAAAGCAAACTTCTGGAAAGTCAAAAGAGGCTACAGGTTAAGAAGAAATAGCAAAAGTGGAAAATTGGTCGTTAACGGCAGACGCATAGATCAATAGCGCCTTCATCGGAGCTTCTTCAAGCACTCTCCCCAGCACGGTTTCTGACAGCAAACGTTCCATCCAAACGCCGCCTCAGCAGCAAGAACCTCGACGTTCCTTCCAGAAGCCGCCTCAGTAGCAGCAACCGCAGCGTCCCATCCAGAAGCTACCACAGCAGCAGCTTCCACTTCCTGTCCGGCGTTTGCTTCAACAGCAGTCCCAGCGTATGTTTCCGTAGCTTCCCCAGATGCCCCAGCATACATTGCCTCCGTCTCCTCGTCCGCCTTGACGGCATCCTCAGCGTTTGCGTCAACACCCCTAACAGCAGTTTCAGCATCCACTCCAGAAGTTGTTTCAGTTTTGTAAATTGTGTCGATGTCTTCCCCATGAGCCTTTCCAGCTACTTCTTGAGGATGTCCCGGTTCGTCCGCATCAAAGTCAAGGATTACAATACCATCATGGACAGGGTAATTAAATTGGTCCTCACCTAAAAGTTTCATGGACTCAGTCTTCTGTCGCTTCAACCGAGAGGAGAATTGTTCAGCCCTAGCACTGGGTTGTAGAAAAGCTTAGTTGCTCTGAGATCTCCCGACAAGCCGGGATTCTTCATCGTGCATCCACCTTTGCTCCATGTCCACTGAAGCCAAGAGAGTCTGAACACACATCCGCACTCTACATAAATGGGCGAGAGACATGTCTCGTATAATTTCGTCAGCCTCACGGAACATAGAATCAATTCTGTCTAATACCTCCTCATGATAAGAAGACTGGGTTTCGTCGGGTTCAGAATTTCTTTCCGAAGAGACAAAATTGAACTAGGGGAAGAAACACGATACAATACATGTGGGGAAGATGGACGGGATTTTTATGATGATTTGTAAGGGCGAACGATTCAGGGTCACCTCTTATATTCAGCAGAAAATCTTTTACCAGCCCTGAATTAAGGCTTCACACGCGTGATACCAGATGGATTAGATATTTCTTTATACGGAACAATTAGGGTTTTGTGTCCGAGTCATTCTGACTTAGCCCGCGCCATCCTCCTATCACAAGCGCGCGTCTCAAGACAACACCATCGTTTCCGCGCCTAGCCAGCGTCATATCCACGCCAAGCCTTCCACGCTCAAGACAAGCCGCGTCCAAGCCGCGCCAAGCCAAGCCGTGTCCAAGCCAAGTCGCGCCAAGCCGATCCGCGTCCAAGCTAGCCACGCCATCCGCTACTTCATTTAGCCTCCCATCCGCTACTGCAAGCTAGCGGTACCAACGACCCATGGCCAAGATGAATCTATGCAAAATCTGCCAGCACAAGGATCACGGATTTCTCATGCCTTCCACTAAGGTTAGTTAAATTTTCTTGGTGCATGTTGCTCTCTCGATTTTGCTCTCGCCTGTCACCATCTCATGCTTACCCCGCAACAATGCCACTGTTACGTGCTAAGCAGGGGACTTAATGTTGATGGTGGTTTTTAGCTTAGGGTTAAA
The DNA here is from genome assembly GCF_003573695.1 of Papaver somniferum. Classification (NCBI taxonomy): domain Eukaryota; kingdom Viridiplantae; phylum Streptophyta; class Magnoliopsida; order Ranunculales; family Papaveraceae; genus Papaver; species Papaver somniferum. The sequence continues at coordinate 114,284,445 of NC_039364.1, forward strand.
ATCATAAAACCTTGCATCAGATGTGACGTCACTCTGAAAGGAAGCGGTGCTGCGAGTACTAACTGTTAGAGCATAGCTCAGTAAACCTCGCATGCGTTGTTATATCAAGCATGTTTGTCAATGTTAGTGATCAAAACTATAAAGTCTTGATAGTGAAAAAGTGGGGGTACAACAACCACACCCAATATTTCACTTAGCAATCTGTATGGACTAACTCCAATATACTTTTAATAGAATCAACTAGACAGTCGGACTCAATCTTAATAAAGTATATCAACGAGTTATATCTCACTTTATCGATTCAATACTTACTCAAGTAAATAAAAATCTGCGAGTCTAACTGAATACAAGAGAAAACACTTGAACGGTACGAAAAACCAATGTTCAAGGATCAATCAATTTCAATCAACAACCAAAGGTTGGATTTCCCAATTGATCGATTCAACGCAAAACCTATGATATTTCAATTATATAACTGTTAGATCATAGCTCGGTCAACCTCGCATGCGTTTCTATATCAAGCATGTTTGTCAATGTTAGTGATCAAAACTATAAAGTCTTGATTCTAGCCTATTAGCTAAGTCTCGGACTAGGATAGGAAAAGTGTAGTTGAGCTCAAGGACTTCATAGTGATTCAACGACAACGATGAAGATCTACACCAAGGAACCGTGGAACTTCATTAACAAAAAGGTATGTGAAGACTTAAACTTATCTATCACTCGAAAGTCTATCTATTCTTCTCCTACTTCTTATGAGACAAAAGTCGTATGCTATATAGACTAGATCATATACACTTGATATTTAGAGCTGAGTATTCATTGCTTATCTTTTATTCGAAATCATGTGTTGGTAAAGCGTTTCGCTTTGATCAGGTTTATCTTCACCTAGTGACGAAAGTCATGAAAGTTTCAATCACTTTGGAAATTGCTCTGACGAGAAAGGTTTGTTGTTCTTCACGACTGAATATCGCCCTCTGAGAATGTTTCAATGATTTAAATGAGAGTTTAGATTATATAACCATGTATTCCTTGAAGCGAAGTTTTCGAACTTTGTTGATCAAGAGAAATCGGTAGGATTGTGGAATTGGCTTGCCAAGTCCGCGAACTGACGGAAGTTCTCGACCGAGAATTTCTGCTGGGATTTCCAAAACTCGTTTGTGTGCTAAGTCCACGAACTCAGTCCGCGAACTGGCGGAAGTTCTCGACCCGAGAATTTCTGCCGAGTTTGTAAAACTTAACCGATTAACTTAAGTCCGCGAACTTCTTTGTGAGATTAAGAGTTTATGATCTAAAGATGTGCTCTGAACATGAAACATTAATTATTAAGGAATGTTTTATGCAAACCTTGGCTATAATGTTCATGATCCGATTCTAATCGAATCGAATCATCTTTGTTTCAATTGTGTCTTGTGTAGTTACATAAGATCTCATAGCAATTGAACAACTCTTAACTAGTTCATTTGAGTCAATTGAACTAGTTATGGTGAAGAAGAACATGATTAATATGAGATGCTCATATGGTTGAACTTTTGGGTTATCATGTTGAACCAACATACGTGCACTCGTTTGGGCATGGTTTTTCTCAAACCCAGTAAACGTGTACCCAACTGTGTGTGACAAGCTATGTCTTTCGATCTAACGGTTGAGAGATATTGGCTTGAATCTAAATCAGGTTTTCATCTAACGGTGAATAGAGTTTTCTTTGTACCTAAGGCAAAAGCCTGATTTGAAGGATATATAAAGGAGACATCTAGCATTGAGCAAACCTAATCCCCACACGTCTGTGTGCTACTAGTGCTTTCGCTAGAGTCGATCTCCATTAACTCTTGAGTTTCTTCTCTAAACTCGATTTAACGACTTAAAGACTTCATTGGGATTATGAAGCCAGATCGATACTACTTTTATCGTAGTTGTGTGATCTGATCTTGCATCTTCTATCGTACGAGTACAATCGATTGATTGGCTTGAGATCGTGAGAGTTCTTCGATAGGAAAGATAAAGAAGTCACAAACATCTTCGTCTCGTTGTTTGTGATTCCTCGACAATCCGCTTGTGTAGTCAGGAAGGATTGTAGAGAGGTAATTGATTAATCTAGGCTGTTCTTCGGGAATATAAGTCCGGATTATCAATTGGTTCCTGTTACATTGATTTTATATCTAAAGACGGAACAAAACCTAGGGTTTATCTGTGGGAGACAGATTTATCCTTTTGATAGACTTTTCTGTATGAGACAGATTCGTTTATTATCAAGTCTGTGATTTTGGGTTGCAACAACTCTTTGTCGTGGGTGAGATCAGCAAAGGGAATCAAGTACGCGGTGTCCTGCTGGGATCAGAGGCGTAGGAGTACAACTATACCTTGTATCAGTGGGAGATTGGTAGGGTTCAACTGTAGATCAGTCTGAAGTTAGCTTGGAGTAGGCTAGTATCTGTAGTGGCTTAATACAGTGTGTATTCAATCTGGACTAGGTCCCGGGGTTTTTATGCATTTGCGGTTTCCTCATTAACAAAACTTCTGGTGTCTGTGTTATTTCTTTTCCGCATTATATTTTATATAATAGAAATAATACAGGTTGCGCGTTCGTGATCATCAACTTCTCTAATCCAACTTTTGGTTGTTGATTGTAGTTGATTGATCCTTGGACAGTGGTCTTTAGTACCGTCCAAGTTATCTCTCTTTGATAAAGACTCGCTATTGATTTTAGCTTGAGTAGAAATCAAATCGAGAGATTGAGATAATAACTCTTTGAGATACTTTTTATCTAGATTGAGTATGACTGTCTAGTTGATTCTCTAGCAAAGTATTTCGGAGTTAGGCCATACATATTGCTAAGCGAAATATTGGGTGGTGTTGTTAGACCCCTGCTTTCTAATTGGTATTAGAGAAGGCAAACACGTTAAGACCTCATCAGTTTGTGTTTGTAGCGATCTGACTCTGTGGACAGAATCTCATACGCATACCAAAATGCCTCCTAAAGTTTTCAACTTTGTCAAGTGTCTCGAAAATACCTCAAAGGGTTACTCCTTGGATGATTCTTCCTAATCCCGAGGTAAGAAGAATGTCTCATCTTGTGTGAATCATTCTTCCTCCAATGAGACATTGGATATAATGGCTAAAACTGAAATGGAATTCACCAGAATTTCAAGAAATTCTACTGAGTGTATTGATCTACAGGATCATGGTAAACTCATTGATGAATTTGAAAAGTCTATTGATCGTGAACAAGTACTCTACAACATTATAGGGTCATTCTCTAAGGGAATTGAGAAACTTCTTCAAGAAAACAATATACATCGTGAAAAGATTTGTGTTCTTGAAAAGCTGGTCAAAGAAGGCTCAATTAGAGAAAATTGAGAAGTTTTTGGTCAGGAGAACAATACACATCCAGAAATCACCTGGTAGCTTTCCATTCAGCTTGCCAGTTCAACTTTCGGATACAAGTCACAAAACACCCACACTTCCAGAATCAACTATACTAGCCTCAACACTTTCTTCGCTTCCCTCCCTAAGACCAACCCTTCTCCTTCACTTTGTGACCAAAGCAAGCCTGGAACGGCCATTTCTTGGTTTAGGCCAGGATTGTACAGATTGATCTCTCGAATCAAAAGTACTCACGTGCAGTACATTGTTTTGGGTTTAGATCTGTTTCTCACCCGCACACACCCGAAATTACCGAAATCAACAGAAACAGTTTTCACCCACAAACACTTTGCTATAAAGATATGTGAGTTGTTGACAAAGGCTCTTTCATTTAAACTAATAAACTCCTTTTTCTGGTTAGATCATTCTAAACTTCGATTACCTCGAACTCTAGATTTGCAATCAATCAATATAGATCTCAACGAGAAACTATAAAGTGATTCTGATCTCACGCAACTAATCAATCAGATCTATCAAAGATAAACTGATTCTAGTTGGATCCCAGCCGATCAAGGTTTGTGTACTAAATACACAAGATACGAAAACTAATAAGAATTCTTCTTCGTCTTCAAATCTTTTATTGCCTTCGATACCTGCACAACACAACTTTTCTGATTTTGCGGTTTCCTCGTTAACAAAATCTTGTTGTGTCATTTACTTTCCTATTCCGTAATTATAATTGTTGTTTATTATAATTAAAAGTAAATTATACTTGTACGTTAACTCCGTAACACTTGATATTGATCTTATAAAGTTTCGGTTAATTCCGAACCTCAAGTGATCACTTTGTTGTCGTATCGTCTCGATCTTGTATCTATAGTCAATCACACAAGTTTTCTTGTTGTCGTATTGTCTCGATCTCGTATCCATTGACGATCACACAAAGTGTATGTACCGAAGTTGTTGTATTTTCTCGACTTTGTCCATAGACGATCACACTTGGTAAAAGGACTTATAGGTTGAAGCGAAAGATTGTGGTGTATTTGGGTACCCTCGTCTTTTCACTTTTAATTATTGAATTGATTGACTAATAATTGTTAACTCTTGATTGCACCTAGTTTGATTAAACTTAAGAGCCTTCTCTTTAGACATAAGGTCAATCAAACTAGATCAAGAGATTATCGGTACTTCAGATCTGATTTTAGATTTGATGTTGACTTGTGATCATCCATTGTTAACAGATTCCATTCTGTGCGAGATCGATCATAAGTCGGAATCAAGTTTTATTGTGCAGGTACAGAGAAGACTATTGAAAATTTGAAGACAACAAGATTTTCTTATTGGTTTCATATCTTTGTGATTTGCTTCGTGCACAAACTTGATCGTCTAGGATCCAACTAAATTTTGTTTATCTTTGATTGAAGATTGATTGAATAGTCCTGTTAGATCGACAAACTATCATTTGGCGGTATTCTTCAGTATCATAATCTAATAGTTTGTATTAGAGCTGGAAAACAAGCCAAAACCCGCGGGTTTTCCCGGCCCGACCGGTAAAAAACCCGCACCCGGCTCGGCTGGTGTCTAAACAAGCCGGGTTAGGGATGGAGAAATGTCGGCTTGTGAGTAAACGGGTTAACCCGGCCCGGCCCGTGAAACCGCGGGTACAACCCGTAAACCCGCAATTATTAAGTTATGACGCGTGTCCCTCACATCCATACGTGTCTAAGCTTATGCATGGATTCTCAGGGTGTACATCAAGGGGTAAGTAAATTCGGAAAAGATTGGATTTCTATCATTATAATTGATTTTCAAAGAGACCCAATTTATAATTTTTGTATTTTTTGGTTACTGGATGGACCAATTACGAAACAAGTAGTATCTAGTCTAGTGGTTCTGGATTGAGGAAACCTAGTGGTAATGCTCAAGAATTAATGGATAGTAAGGTTGAGGCAGCAAGTTTTGTTGAAATATCTAGGGTGAGGGTTTGGCCGTTTAGGTAAGATTTTTTTTGTGTTTTCTTGAAATTTTGATTTACTTGCTGAAGTGATGGTTATGCAGTAAAACATGAATGGATGATCTATAATCTGGTACTTATTAGTCTAATTTTGTTGTTATTTTGATTTAGTTGGCGAGTGATTTTTGTGTTGTTTATTTGATTTTAGTGACAACATAGTATAGTACTGATAAGTGTAATTGCTTGCTTGGTTGTCTCTATAATGAGAAGAAATTTGAGCTGTAAAATCAGGTTTCGCTAGAATGTTGAGAAATCTTAGATTGTGTAGCATACATGAATGAATGAATGAATGAACTATGTAGGGCTGCTAATTGTAGAACTGACAAGTGAATTGTATGCCTATCTATCTATAAATTGAGATGGAATTTGAGAGATTGTTGATACAACGGGTTCTGGTGGTTATACTTGAAGAGATAGAAGCCTGGAAGAACAATAAGAAGAACTTGATGATGATGATTGTCATGAGTCGTGACTAATGTGGGCTGCTCTGTGCAAGGTTAACTTAATTTTTGTATCTTATATTATTTTACGATTTTTATCCTTGTAATTTGACATAAATTGACGTAATTTAGTTTTAATTTTAATTTTAATCAAACAAGTCGGATAACCCGCAAACCCGCAAACTTTATCCGTTACAGGTGCGGGTTGAAGAAATGACCACCCGTGAAGAATATCAACCCGCAGGTTTTAGCCCGTGTTAACCCGAACCCGTGTAACCCGTAACAAGCCAGCCCCGGACCGCCTGTTTGCCAGCTCTAGTTTGTATACCTAGATCTGATTAACTTGTTAACCTAGATTGGTAGTTCTTACCTAACAAAGGAGTTTATTGATTTAAATATAAGATCCTTTGTCAAACTCAACTAGAATATCTCTAATTAACTTCTTGAGATAAGAAGAGTTGTTATTAAACAAATTAGTCATTTAATATTTGGAAGACGATCGAAACGGTTGAGTGCTTGAAGTATTCACATCAGTTGAAGCAACTTAACATAGTGGACTCTATCTTAGGATTCACAAGATTTGGCCAGATTGGTTGTAGGCGCGGGGATACTGAGGAAACTAGGTAACTAGGGGTAGTTTACTTGGTCTCAACTGCACGAACTTGGTAGTGGTCTTTGTATAGCAGCTTCATTATGAGAGTACTCAAAACTGGACTAGGTCCCAGGGTTTTTCTGCATTTGTGGTTTCCTCATTATGTGCTTTTAGTTTACTTTCTGCATTATAATTATTATTTTAGTTCTAATAAATTAATTTCACTTGTACGCTAATCAAAACACTTGGGTTGATCCCTATAGTTAGGTTCGATTTCGATACATATTTTATATACCAAGTGAGATCCTCGTGGTTTGTTATCTTCTTATAGTATCTGTCTATATCAGATCACATAAGGTATCAGACTTATAGGTTGATATCGAAAATATTATGATATACTTGGTACCCTCGTCATTTCAATTTGTATCAGAGCGGGCAAACATGAAAAGATCTAGGTGCGTTCCAACCTATAAGACATGAGTCAAAGTAAGAAAGGTAAAGGAAAACCTAAAAAGGGCTCAGTTAGCTATCTCAAGATTTTGAGAATTATCTCTCAGAAAAAGCAACTGCTAATCTGTCACATATCCCGTCTAACTCAAAATCAAGTACAAAGTTATTCTATGATAAACTCTTGATTGAGTATCTTACTCATGACAAGGGAAGGATGTGTCCAAAACTAAAGGTGCAAATGCCTTCTTCAGAATCTTTTTTGGGCCTGATTCCAATTAATAGTGGAAAATCTTCTGCTCCTTACTTCAACGTATGTGGAAGATATGAATTCACCATCCTGTTCATATACTGAAAATATGTACAGATCTTTCTCAATAAAATCAAAATGTTCTCAGAATCATTCAATTTTCTGGAAGATGTCTTAGAACTTATTATTCAACCGCAAGTATGAATTTGTGAAATAAAACGTGAATCACTCAGTTCCCAAAGAAATCTTATTGATTATTTGGAAAACAAATTAACTTTTTGTAAGGAAGTAAATCAAAAAACTTCAGAGTGTGAAAACTTACTCGATCATTGAATATTTCACAAGTAGAGAATAAAATTCTTGAAAGAGAAATTCTTACAAAATTTTGTCAAGGGGTATTTTTTGAAAAATCTCTAAAGAGACTTTTTCAACAAGATTTCAACATCTTTAGCAGACATATTGAAGGTCTTGAATCAAATATTTCATTCTATAATAAGATTTTTGAACGAAAGTACGAGGGCTCAAACAAAAGAGAACTACCATCATGGGCCCAGAAGATAATCATGAACGTAGCCTCCCACAAAAATCATGATGTGAAAGGTGTATCATCTTCTTTCTAAAAATGTACAAGGATTCAAGATCTTTTCACTGAAGACGAGAAAATTACTACTCCAGTAGTGCTTGGTGAGAAAGACTCATCTCACCCCAACACTAACTAAATTTTTTGGAATGTGCATCCTTACCGTGCTCAATATTTTTGATGTAAGGAAGCAAAGGCAACTGGGCATCTGAAATCCTGTCTGTATATCTTATTCAACATAGAGAAATTACACAATCTACTTGAGGATCATGATTCTTGTAGAAAATTTATCTTGCGATAAATGGTGTAAACATGATGATTTTTCTTGTCAAAGATCCTCATATCTCTGTATTTTCTTTTTGAAGTTGATTCTTCTTCAAAATAATTCATTTTCCATATGTCCTCATGTTCATCTGTTTGAACATATTTTAATTTGGTCAATTAAAAAGACTAAAATATTTTATTATCTTTGCCGAGGAAGAAATTTATTTGCACATAAGAAACAAAATTATTTTCGGATTCGATCAGACTTAATTAAAATATTTTTTTTATATAATGCTGGTAGCTATGTTTGGTATGTGTTGATATCTGTTAGTATTTGTTCCCATCTCTTGTTTGATAAATCATACTAAATATGCATCCTCAAACCAGATCTCAAGATAAACTCCTAAAAGTTTTGAGTGAAAGTGTTTCCAATGAAACTCTCAATCTTGATGATACCATCAAGAAATCTGGTTACGAGAATAAGGGAAATGAAAACAGAGGTCTGAGTGAAGACGTGTCATCTCATTCAGGATTTACTGATCTACTTGTACATAACAGTTTGAATACTGAGATTGATATCTTCAATCTTCGTCAAGTTCTTCTCATTACTGTTGAAACTCATCATAAATAGGCAACACTACTAAGAACTGTTATCTGTAACCAAAGGAAGCTTATTAAACTTGGAATCAGTAATAGGGAGTATGCTCACAATGTTAATCGTAAGTTTAATGCTTTAGCCTGTAAACAAAATCAGGGTACTATTTATCGAATTCGGGAAATCAGTCGCGATGATTTGAATGAGGATCCGAAAAATTTGGGGATATCGAATAATCTCTAGATGAGATGACTCAAAGATACAAAATATGAATGATTAAGTTTTTATTTTTATGTGTCATTCTGTCGATTGCATTGTTTGATCAGAATGATTACCTCTTTTGCTTTGCTTTCGGTTTATGAGATTTAGTTTCGGTTTTCACAAACCCGAATATTTCCGATCTCATAATATGTATATCTCTTATGATGTATGTGTCTATTTGGGTATTTCGGTGAAATACTCGTCATGATCCCCAAAAGTCAAGTCGAACAAAGTTTAAAGGAGAACTACTCATTATGATCCCAAAAAACCAAAAAAAAAAAGAGAGAGAGAGAGATGTGGTATACTGATGATTTTTGGGACCACTTTTTTTTTTTTTTTTTTTT
>NC_039364.1:114293732-114304050 GCF_003573695.1 Papaver somniferum
TTTTTTTGAAGGTTGACCACTTGGGTATTAAGTAATGGGCTAGGATTCGTTGACATGGTTATAATGACATAATCTTGACATTTTAGCGTCATTTTTCTATCTAACCCAACCTGCAACGAATTTGGAGCTAATTTTTTGATGACATGTTTTTCTTATAAGTTTCTGCACTCCCACCAAAAATGAGAGCATTCAGAGATGTATAAGACACTATCTACCATTTTGAATATCAACCGTTGAAATTAAAATTTGTTGACGGTGAAGTTTCGTATTTCAGAATACTCTCATTTTTGGTAAGAATATAGAGTTTTATATGAGGAATATGTCACCAAAATCTTAGTTTCAAATTAATCGCCGTTTAGATTTTTTAGAGAAAAAGGTGCCACCATGTAAAATTATGTCACTATAATCATGTCAACGGATCCTACCACGTAAGGTATTTACCTTACCTCTTTATTCTAGGTACGGAAGCTCAGTATTAGTTATTGTGTCAAGCTGAGAAAAAGAAAGTAGAAATTGACGTTTAGTCCCAAAGTTACTGGGCTTCGGACGCTTTAGTCCACCCTTCCAAGCCTAGTACTCCTTAGTCCAAAAATTCCCCGGACAGACAGTTTGGTCCAAAATTTGGACGAGTTACTCCAAATTTCTGCCGACCCAGAATATAAACTTTTTCTTACTACCGTGATTACCCTTTCTGTGTTCGGGCATTCATTTTTGACATCTTAGTTTTTTTTTCTGAAGAGAGAGATGGAGGCGGAGCACAGAGACGATTACGATTAGTGTTTTTAAGTAATACAGGTTAGAGTTTTGATCTTTCCATTTTATATTTATTTGATTTATTTTTCTTTTACTTTTTCTTCAATTTTTTGGTTGGATCTGTTTACAGAGATCCCAAATTTAAGAGCAAAAAATGTTTGAAACATCTCGATTTCATTTTAATTTTACTCTCCATCTAAAAATTTTCAAAGATGAGAAGGTATATTTTTGTTGATTTGTAAAAGTAATTTGGATATAGATTCTGAATTTTGGTATGATTTAATCACACACAAGTTGCATCCAGAGCGATTCGATGCCAATTAAATTTGTGGTGGGTTGATTGAGTTGAAACAATGGAAAATATACAAGATATTTGATTATTTAAAACCGGACTTCATAAACTGATACATGGATAGTGACTGAAAATAACATAACCTAAGCATAATTACTACGTTAGGTTCGTTTTATTAAAAATGATCGCACTGGTTCTTTATGGTCAAAAAGTGACTCAAGTTGAGATTTGAATACCGATATCTCTTTTAACCAACAATCTTAGTTTATCTGTATTATATGCTTTGGATGCATAGAGGGAATGATTTTTTTATATAATTGTACAAGTAATTTTGATATGTATTTGAAGTTTTTTGAATTTTATGTATATAAATCTGATTGTTTGTACACTATGTGAGCCATTACTAGGATCCATGATCCAGTATTTGAGATATTGTTTTATGATTTCATCACCGTAAAACTTTGCTTAACGCCCTGGTTTCGAGTCTCGCTAATAAAAATGTGCGACTACTTTACATTTTGATATGAAATCTCACTCATGATGCTGGTATAATTGATGGCCTTACTGTACTGCAATATAAAAGATGCTCAAGAAGATGCACCATTTTACAATTTTAACGATTGCATTAGCCAGTACTAGTGAATGACTGTTTTACTTGTTTTTGGTTCTTAGTTCATATTAGTTATGTTGCTAGGAGTAGTTTGAAACTTTTTTTGCAACAAATGTTGTTGAGATAAGAAGCCAAACAACATCTAATTATTGATGATTATCCATCAATAGAAGCCTAAAACTCTATCAACCCTGGTGCATGCCATATTCTATCAGTTTCTGTTAGGTTTGGGCGTCCAACTTGTATTCACTGTACAAGGTGTATTTATTTTTACACCAGTTTTACACCGTGTACTTTTTAGTGCACCAGTTTAGTTGGTTCTTAGTTTTATTTGTTTTTTGTTCTTAGTTCATATTAGTTATGACATTCAAGGGGTTTATTATATATTTTTTGCTTTTGGATACATTTAGTTGAATTTGTTTTGGTATTATAAAATTTTAAATTATGATCCAATGTTTTTATCAATTCTTAATGTGCGCTTAGTTGTACACGTTGATTCCTAATGTGTACATAATTGTACACTTATTGATGTGTACATAATAGTCCAAGAGAAGTGGAAACTATGTGCAGTATGAGACTTATGCTCGGGTAAATAACTAGAGTAGAAATGATTTGGAGGCATGAAACTCAGGCTTATGTAAATTTTTATTTGTTTCCAGGTGTCCCCTGTACTATCACTTTAAGCTTGCATTTCTGTTGTGGCTCCAACTTCTATCTTTTGATGTGAGTAAAACCTAGCTCTTGGGTGGCTTTTTTTCCTTTTTTTTTTTCTTTTTACATTTAGGTTTGTGTTAATAAATCTCTATGTTTTGACCACTCTTCAGTTATGTTCGTAAACTAACAGTGTGTACACGTTAAAATTAACTCTTTTTAAAACTCTTTGTTACTTGTCCTGAAGCTTTTTACTGTTTAGCCTTTCAAATTATTATTATTATTATGTCTGCATGAACATTAGTTGTAAGTTATCTTTGGCCGCCAATGATAGTTGGGAGAGACATGGAAAGATAGGATCATTTGGGTATATATGCTTTGGATAGACGTGTAGAAAATATGTGTACATAGTTGTACACATATTGATTATTAATATGTACATAATCGTACACGTGTTAATTGTTAATGTGTACATAGTTGTAAACATGCTTCTTACTATACAAGAATCTTTTATTTTAGATTTAATTGTTATTTTCCGTTTACATCTTTAATATGATATGTGGTGTTAACTCAGGGGGGACATGGAAAGACCGGATCATTCTGTAGGCGTGTATATAATTGTGCAAGATGATAAAGATGAGTTCCCAACTAATGTTGCTATGCTTGCAGCCCAAGATGATGTAACACGCTGCAAGGTATTTGTTCTAGTTGTATATTTTGGTTCCCTTGATGATTCGTACCTTAATATTGGTCCTAACTGATAATATGATTGTGTGCTTTAGGATTTCTTAGTTGAATTTGATAAGTGCAACCTTCATTTAATGAAATAACATATTGATTCTTAATGTGTACATAATTATACACATGTAGATAGTTAATGTGTATATAGTTGTACACTTGTTGATTGTTAATATGAATAATTGGTGTTATGCATGTTTTACAGGGGTGTACATATTGGCGCACCTGTGTATATCTTATGAAAAAGTAGGTTTCCCTTGTTTTACAACGGTGTACATATTGGTGCACCTGTAGGAAGTAATTACCATGAAAAAAATAGGTTTGTGTGTGGTTGTGAATGATCATCTTTATGCATGTTTTGAAGCGGTGTACATATTGGTGCACCTTTGTCATTCCCATGTAAAGGTAGGTTTGTGTGTGGTTATGAATGATCGTTTTTCTACATTTTTTGCAGGGATGTACACATTGCTGCACCTGTATAATTCCCATGAAAAAGTGTGCCCGAGAGTGAATATGAATGACCGATTTTATGCATGTTTTCCAGGGGTGTGCACATTGGTGCTCCAGTGTATTTTCAATGAAAAAGTAGATTTGCTTGTGGCTATGAAAGATTGATTTTAGGAATGTTTCACATGGATGAATACATTGATGCACCAATATGCTTCTCATGAAAAAGTAGGTCTGGGTGTGAGTATGATTGATCTGTTGTGCGTTAGTAATCTCCTTTTCAGTAAAGTGCAATGAATCACTGTACTGGGATATTTCGAAGCCATATTAAGTTAGTGTAGTAATGCCCACATGGATTGTGTCTCTGACCATAAACTAAGTTTTTATTTTGATCGTTTTTTTTGCTTTCTTTTCTTACGTGGATGTTGGTGAAAGGATAATCACTTTCTTTTCAAGCTGCGATTTTCTTATGTTCATTGTTTCGTCCTCAATGCAGTCCGGCTATTATGGATGTTATCCAACTGGTGCTTGGCATGGTTGATATTTTTCTCAGTCTGTGCGGACTAGGGTGGCAGTCTGGCTATCATGGATTTTGGATTTTTTTGGATCTTTGCAGCGGTGTACATAATTGTACACACAAATGTAAATTAAAATTTTTTAAAAATGAAAATTATATAGTCATATGGGTACTCTTTTTGTAGCTCTCGGAAAATGCTTTCCAAATATATAAAGTTTGTCGATTTTGGACGAGCAGTTTAAAAGATAAATTATTTTTAATTATTTTTTATATTGTTTAAAATTGCTGACGTGTCATTTCCAGGTTGAATGCCTCATTTACAAAACCGTCCCCACTCGCTGCATGTGTGCTTTATGAAACACGTGTGGAGGTCAGCAGCGTCTTTACACAATTTTTGGATTAAACTGTACTTAGTCAACTAGTTCTGGACTAAATTGTTCTATTTAGTGGGGTTTTGGACTGAACCGTTTTTCCCCAAAAAGAAATGACTTCTTGCAGCAAGAGCTGCCACACAAGGCCCCAGTACCAATCATTTCCTTTCTGCCGATGATTGTTACCCTCGTTCGAGCCTAGAGAGGTAATGCAGGTTACGGAAGTTTTCACTAGATTCAGCTTATTATAAGGAAAAGCAATTGATATCTCTAAAGTAGAAATTGATGTTTAGTCCCAAAGTTATTGGGATTAGGACGCTTTAGTCCACCCATCTGAGGCCTAGTACTCTCAAGTCCAAAAAAAACCCGCGTCCAAAAGTTTAGACCAAATCTGTACGAGTTGGTCCAAAATTCAGCCGATTCAGAAAATGCGATTTTTTCTTATTACCCTAATTATCCTTTTTATGTTTCTGTGTTCAATTTCTAGATATTAGATTTTTATTTTGGAGAGAGACAGAGCCAGGGGCGATTTAACATCGTTGTTCTTCAACAGAGATTTGTACTCGGTGTCATTTTTTATGCTTTCTCCCTCAGTTTCTTAGGATCTAGGTTAAAATCATATCATATTTTCTCTTTCGATGAACGATTTTTCATAAGATTTCTACTGAAAACAAGAATTGAAGAAGGATTCTTACAAGATTTCCACTGAAAACAATAATTAAAGAAGTAATTTCACAAGATTGCTACTGAAAAGGAGAACCGAAGAATGGTTTTTACAAGATTTCTATTGGAAACGATAATTGAAGGAGGACTTCCATAGGAATCTTAGTGGAAACGAGATTTGGAAAAGGAATTTCACGAGATTTCTACTGTAAAACGAGGGTTGAAATAGGGTTTTCTCAAGATTTCCACTGCGAGAGGTAATTCATTTTCTCATTCCGTCACTTTCACCGTTCCTCAATCCAGAGTATCAAGAGATTATTAAGGTTTTTCATCTTCGTTATGCATTAGCGATTTAAGTCCTCCTTACTTACATTTTGGATTTTTTTTCTTGAATTAAATCGTTGTAATGAGTAGATGCATCTGTGATTTAAGTCCTGAATTCTTGCCACTGGCAACAGTAATGGTAACGCTTACAGGTAGCAACTTGGAGTAGGCATAGTGAGATGGTCAATTTTTTATTGTTAGGAGATCACATGAACCATTGATTCTGATACTATGTACCGTAGGAAACTATTTAACTATTTAATTTTGATGTTACGTACAATAGGAAACTAAAAAAGATTAAAATGAATGGAGATGACCTTTAACTAGCTACCTACTTCTCATAGTAAACTAGTGCATGGTATTCAAGTGGATAGTGGAATCTCACTACAGTCAACAACAAAAGTTCATAATGATCACATTTGACGTGATAGATAGGGATGGAGATACGAGGAATGTAAAACCACAAGCTTTTATCGTCAAGGTAAGCCTATTTTACGACCGGTTACAACAATATTCTGTCATATATGTTTTGTGTTCACATTGTTTGCTAATACATGCGAAAGATCAATTTAAGTAAGTCCAATTTTGCTCATGAACTCAGGTATTTAAGGTGAATCTTGAGTTGGTACGGTCCTTAATATCCGTTATGATCACGTGGAAAAAGGGGAACAAGCGGTCGATGAATATGAAAGGCTAGTTACTGTCATGCCTAGCTTCTTTTCTTACACATTTGTTTTTCAATTATTAATATGTACATGGTTGTACACATATAGATTCTTAGCGTGTACATGGTTGTACACCTATTAATTTTTAACGTGTACATAGTTGTACACACGTTGATTATTAATGGTGCGGAAACTTTATTATACCCTGATGCACCGGCTAAAGGGTGTTTGCATATTACTCAGACTTATCTCTTGAAATTGAATGAGTCTCTAATTAGGAATAATATGTTATTCTCCTTGCATAATTTAAAGAAAGAAACGAGGAAAGTCAGCATGAAGCAAGTCCTTGCGGTTAAGAATTAATTTAAATCTCTGAAAAAATGTTGTTAGTTGGGAAGGATTATCATAGTTGTGCTTTCTTTCTTGTTTGCATCTGTAATAGGTTGTTTTATGATATCCCATGCTATGATCTTGGATATATTGTCTTAGGCATGCATCACATGGTAATCTTTTCATTGTCACCTCATACATCTGGTTGTGAAAATATAGTATAACATCAGAGCAATATTATATGTTGATCTGTGCATTTTTTATGACCTCCATGAATCAGCATCCATTTGCTTGATAGTTGTCCATTTATGGTTGATCTCATATCAACTGTTGAGGTACATACTCTCTTTTTGAGTATGCACCTCAATTACGAATTCATAGAATGCCCTAAACAATTACGTTCAGTCTGCGCCCAGAATGGACGAGGGGCGTAAGCTTATTATGAATTTCGTATAATAGGTGTATTTTCTTGTACACCTGTTATACGCGGTGCACATAAAAATGCACTTTTTTTTTTGTTATACGAGGTGTATATGCTTGTACACCAGTTATAGTTAAAGTTATAATTAATTACCATAGTATTTGAGTATTTCTAGATTTTATTACCAGTCAGATAGTAATTCATGTTATGCGCTTATTTGAGTTCTTCAAGTATTTTATGTTATGCGTAATGTCTACAAGTTTGTTTACAAATTTCAGTAATGGCAGCATGAAATATTAAGCTGATGTTATTACATTTTGTTATTGATTGTTAATGTGTGCATAGTTGTACAAATGTGATTCTTAATGTGTACATAATTGTACACATATTGATTTTTAATGTGTACATAGTTGTACACCCGTTCGTTAATGTGCACATAATTGTACACCTTTTGATCGTTAAGATATTGTGTGGCATGGGGTACTAAACACGTGGTTCCTGGTTTAGAATTCGTGTGACTTATCTAGGTTATGGAGCTATAAAGTCATTTTGTTTGGATTTTGTTTAAGTTACAGATCTCCCACCTGTCCTTTCCTTTGAATTAGTTTGGCAGTTTCTAATTTCTGATTTTCATGGAATAGCTGTTGGTTTTTTAAGATTTTAGAAAATGCAGTTGACATTATTTTGTTACAAGTTTAACCTGAACTTCTAATATCTTATATTTCGTATTTCTTTAAACATTCCATAAGCTTATTAACCGCTTTACAGGAATTACAATATGATATGTAGTAATTGTATGAATTATAATTTGATATGTATTTATACTGTTAGGTTATTTTGGTATCCAATTCTAATCTTGTTCTAATCTGTTTCCACTTTTGTTTGACATCAAATGTGCCAAAGAATCGGTGACCTTCCAATTCTAACCTGACTTGAATGTATATCCTCACTGACAAAGAGATATTTTTCATAATTCTAATATGCTGGTCTCCTTGGTCTAATTTTAGTTTAGTCTTACATAATGCTTAGAAGAATGATATAGTGTAAGCCAAGTGATCTTTGAAATGAAGTAAAGGATGCTTTATTCTAGCAGTGCGTGGTTTTAGAGTTTCTGATTTAGCTTGACAGTGTCTCTTGGAAATTAAGTTTCCATCCTTCTATAAGTGTGAATATTGGTGCACCTGTATTGCAAGTGTACATATTGGTGCACCTGTACGTATTGGTGTACCTATAATTTGTAACAATGTACATATTTGCTTTATACTTCGGATGGATCTTAGCATTTACGCGCAGACATCTGTGGAGTTTATACAATTTTCCTACACCGATAATAATGTTTGAGAAGTTTTCAAAATACTTTGTGAAGCTGCGATTGAATATATTTAAAACGGTGCATTGATATTTCTTAATCGTCTCATGAAATACATGGGGGGACTTTTTTTTATCTAGGAAAAGGAAATGCAAGCGCTAAGCAAGGAAGAACCCAGCTCAGGACAGATGTGCCTTTCAGTGGGAGACATACAAAATAAATGGATGTGACTACCGTGAGTAGTTCTTGCACTTGCCTTTTTTATTAATTATGTCTTTTTCAGACAGTGCATACGACCTACCATTTATCCTGAGCATGAAGTGGAGTTCCTATTTGTATCTATGCTTTTTTAGAATTTATGTTGTTGTTGGTTGCATCTGGCACAAATGACAGATCTTCTAAAATGATAAAGTCAAATATAAGATAACGTCCGAAAAACAAGTCACACTAGTTATAATTAAGAAACACGATGTCAAAATGTTGGGCTGGAAAATATCCCATGAAAAGTGAAAGACCTTGATTTAAAACAGTTTCCTGATACATAAACATTCTGGAAATTATTAGTCTCAATGTGGATTTTTGATGTATTGGTCTCAAATTACTAGTCTCGTTGTGATTGTTGAACTGATCATGCCTTACTTTGGTCTTTTTAATGCGCATTTGCATTAGTCTCACTAAGTTATCTTTCTCTTAAACAATCTGCCCTGTGCTTAATCTAAGTGGGGATCCTTTTCGTAATGCTTTTGCAGTGGCTCCGTTGGGATTGCATTGCATGTGTACGGTACATTCAAGGTTATTGAGAGGAAGGATATTGCTCAACAGAAAAAGTGGCTTGTGTTAGATTTGAATATCATGCTTGTTAGTGGTGCTTAGGTGGAGTTGTATGTGGTGTACAAATCGGTGCACCTTGTCTTGTCTTTGAATTTTCTGGATTTTTGTAGATGTGTATATGTCTTACACCAGTATAAACTAAGATATTTAAAATATAAAAATTATATGGTCATATGGGTACTCTTTTTTTCAAGCTCGAAAAGAGCTTTCCGAATATATAAAGTTTGCGAATTTTGGACAAACAGTTCAAAAGATAAATTGTTTTTTAATTATTTTTTTTTAATTGAAATTGCTGACATCATCATAAGTCATTATGGACTAAATTGTAAATGATAAGGGTTATTAGTGTATTTTTTCATATTTTGAACTGATTTGTACCTAGTTGACTCGGGCTGGATTAAACCGTACTTTTGGACTGACTTTTCAACTAAACCGTATCTTTCCCATCTCTAAAACAGAAATTCTCTATGGCAGATAGCTCAACCATGCCCACACAAATAAGACTGCATGAAAAAATAGTTGAGAACCCCTTTGTTTCTAAGCAAAAAGTAAGGCTTCTAGTTTTAGTCAGTGATTGACAATAAATTGCAGGGCAAGTGGGGCAACCTTCGAGGCAGGAAAAATAAATTATTTTCCTAATCACGAAGAGCTACTCAAGTTGCCTCAATGTCAATGTCCCTGAATCAAATGATTGTTTTAATCTACCACAAACGACTATTGTTAAGCTTGAAAAGATTCAATGCGACCATTGAGTGTAAAGACAGAGACAATAGGGAATGGGAAAAGTTAAACTTCCATGTTTAAGAATATCAAAATTACCATTCAAGGCATCCTAGGCTGCTAGCTATCATGGCGTCTAATCAACAATTCGAAGGAGCTGTGCATTCAAGTTTTAAAAGGCTTTAGTAGTTCAAGATACAAAATTTCAGTACAGGAATTCTCCACAGATTAGATATCATCAAGCAATTTTCTATGTGGAAAGCGGGAAACTATAAAGATATTGCAACTTGGCAAGACAAATGGTTACCTCGCCAAGTAGCATCTTAGATTCTCAGCAACCCCTTCCATATGCACTGCAACACGATAGTACTTCTGTCTCACAGCTACTTTAAACGAAAAACAACCCTTGGAAGCTACCATTGCTAAAGGAATCTCTTTACACCAGCATAGGTTAATCAAATACTGAATCTTATGCCTTCATATGACAGAGAAGATACTCTCCAACAAAAACAATCTAAATCAAAAATCCATGGTGCAAGGCTACAAGAAACTACTCTAATTCCTTATTCAAGACTTAGTGTGCCCAAAATTCCCAATTGTCTTCTCCACCAATAATTGTTCCCTTCAAGACAGTGGCGAAGCCAGAGTTTCAATATAGGGGGGGGGGGGGGGGGGG